>NC_079194.1:172642618-172946618 GCF_029499605.1 Hyla sarda | reverse complement strand
ACAGTGGACCCCCCCCACATGTGACCCCATTTTTAAAACTACACCCCTCACGGAAGGTAATAAGGGGTGCAGGGAGAATTTACACCCCACTGGCATTTGACGGATCTTTGGAACAGTGTGCTGTGCAAATTAAAAATTGTTTTTTTCATTTTCACAGACCCCTGTTTCAAAGATCTGTCAGACACCTATGGGGTGTAAATGCTCACTGTACCCCTTGTTACATTCCGTGAGGGGTGTAGTTTCCAAAATGGGGTCACATGTGGGTATTTATTGTTTTGTACTTATGTCAGAACCGCTGTAAAATCAGCCACCCCTGTGCAAATCACCAATTTAGACCTCAAATTTACATGGTGCACTCTCCCTTCTGAGCCTTGTTGCGCGCCCCCAGAACACTTTGCGCCCACATATGGGGTATCTCCGTCCTCAGGAGAAATTGCGTTACAAATTTTGGAGGCTTTTTTTCTTTTACCGCTTGTGAAATTTTAAAGTATGGGGCAACACCAGTATGTTAGTGTACAAAAATGTTTTTTTTTTACACTAACATGCTGGTGTAGACCCCAACTTTACCTTTTCATAAGGGGTAAAAGGAGAAAAAGCCCCCCAAAATTTGTTAGGCAATTTCTCCCGAGTACGGCGATACCCCATATGTAACCCTAAACTGTTGCCTTGAAATACGACAGGGCTCCAAAGTGAGAGCGCCATGCGCATTTGAGGCCTAAATTAGGGATTTGCATAGGGGTGGACATAGGGGTATTCTACACCAGTGATTCTCAAACAGGGTGCCTCCAGCTGTTGCTAAACTCCCAGCATGCTTGGACAGTCAATGGCTGTCCGGAAATGCTGGGAGTTTTTGTTTTGCAACAGCTGGAGGCTCCGTTTTGGAAACACTGCTGTAGGATACGTTTTTCATTTTTATTGGGGGGGAAGGGGTGGTGGTGGGGGGGCAGTGTACATGTGTATATGTAGTGTTTTACTCTTTATTTTATGTTAGTGTAGTGTTTTTAGGTTACATTCACACTGACGGCGGATTACACTGAGTCTCCCGCTAGGAGTTGGAGCACTGTAATCCGCCGCCAGTGTGAATGTAACCTGTACATTCACATGGGAGGGGGGGCAAAACTACAACTCCCAGCATGCACTGACAGAACATGCATGCTGGGAGTTGTAGTTTTGCAACAGCTGGAGGCACACTGGTTGGAAAATACTGAGTTAGGTAATAGAACCTATTACCTAACTCGGTATTTCCCAACCAGTGTGCCTCCAGCTGTTGCAGAACTACAACTCTTAGCATGTACTGATTGCCAAAGGGAATGCTGGGAGATGCAGTTATGCAACAGCTGGAGGCACGCAAGTACAACTCCCAGCATGCCGAGACAGCCATTTGATGTTCCTGAATGCTGGGAGTTGTAGTTTTGCAAGATTTAGAGGGGTTCAGGCTGGAGATCACTGACAGTGGTCTCTAAACTGTGGCCCTCCAGATGTTGCAAAACTACAAATCTCAGCATGCTAAGACAACAAACTGCTGTCTGGGCATGCTGGGAGTTGTAGTTTTGTAACATCTGGAGGGCTACAGTTTAGAGACCACTGTCAGTGATCTCTAGCCTGAACCCCTCTAAATCTTGCAAAACTACAACTCCCAGCATGCCAACACAGCAAACAGCTGTCAAGGCATGGTGGGAGTTGTAGTTTTGCAACATCTGGAGGGCGACAGTTTAGAGACCACTCTCTAAACTGTCGCCCTGCAGATGTTGCTGGGCAACAGACTCCCGGACACGCGGCGCCATACTCACCTCCACCGCCGCCGTGATCACAGCCGCCGGCGGGTAAGTGACCGCCGCTGCCGCCGCCGCTACTTCACGGTTCCCCCCGCTGTGCCCGGACACCGATGGGTGGGCATAGCGGAGGGGAACCGAACTTTAACCCCCCCCCGCCCCCAGTCTGCTATTGGTCGGTCGCTCGGCCGATCAATAGCAGGGATAGGAGGGGTGGCAACCCTGCCACCTCACTCCTATCTCTTCAAGGGGGATCGAGGGTGTCTTGGACACCCTCGATCCCCCTTATTTTATCGCGGATCCGCCGTTGATGGGCAGGGGGAGAGCACTCCCCCTGCAAGCACCATAGATGCCGTGATCAGAACTGATCACGGCATCTATGGGGTTAATGCTGCCGGGACCGGCGCGATCGCGGCCCCCGGCAGCTGCGGTGGGACTCCGGCTGTGATTGACAGCTGAGTCCCACCCGCGATCTCCTGCGCTACCCGCGGCAGAGCAGGAGATCGCTTGGACGTATGCATATGTCCATTTGCGCGAACGTGTAATTCGCCTGGACATATGCATACGTCCAATAGCGGGAAGAAGTTAAAAGAAATAAAAGATATAAAAAAAAAAAATCTGTATTCACTGTTTTACAAAGAGTTTTTAAGAAAAGTTGCTTTCATCTAAATCCAGACACAGATCCCTGTTCTTTTGTATATGCACAGTCCTTACATGTGGAGTTGGGAGGAATAGTTGTTGGCCGGTTGGTTGTTTGGCTAAAGTGAGTGGACAGATTAACCCCTTAAGGACTCAGCCCATTTTGGCCTTAAGGACAATTACATTTTTACGTTTTCATTTTTTCCTCCTCGCCTTCTAAAAATCATAACTCTTTTATATTTTCATCCACAGACTAGTATGAGGGCTTGTTTTTTGCGCAACCAGTTGTCCTTTGTAATGACATAACTCATTATATCATAAAATGTATGGCGCAACCAAAAAAAACTATTTTTGTGGGGAAATTAAAACGAAAAACGCAATTATGCTAATTTTGGAAGGTTTCGTTTTCACGCCGTACAATTTATGGTAAAAATGACGTGTGTTCTTTATTCTGAGGGTCAATACGATTAAAATGATACCCATTATTACATACTTTTCTATTATTGTTGTGCTTAAAAAAAATCACGAACTTTTTAACCAAATTAGTACGTTTATAATCCCTTTATTTTGATGACCTATAACTTTTTTATTTTTCCGTATAAGCGGCAGTATGGGGGCTCATTTTTTGCGCCATGATCTGTACTTTTTTTGATACCACATTTGCATATAAAAAACTTTTAATACATTTTTTATAATTTTTTTAATAAAATGTATTAAAAAAAGTAGGAATTTTGGACTTTTTTTTTTTTTTCGTTCACGCCGTTCACCGTACGGGATCATTAACATTTTATTTTAATAGTTCGGACATTTACGCATGCGGCGATACCAAATTTTTGTCTATAAGAAAAAAAAATTACGCTTTTTGGGGGTAAAATAGGAAAAAACGGACGTTTTACTTTTTTATTGGGGGAGGGGATTTTTCCCTTTTTTTTACTTTTACTTTTACATTTTTTAACATTTTTTTTACACTTGAATAGTCCCCATAGGGGACTATTCATAGCAATACCATGATTGCTAATACTGATCTGTTCTATGTATAGGACATAGAACAGATCAGTGTTTTCGGTCATCTTCTGCTCTGGTCTGCTCGATCACAGACCAGAGCAGGAGACGCCGGGAGTCGGACGGAGGCAGGAGAGGGGACCTCCGTGCGGCGTTATGAATGATCGGATCCCCGCAGCAGCGCTGCGGGCGATCCAATCGTTCATTGAAATCACGCACTGCCGCAGATGTCGGGATCTGTATTGATCCCGGCACCTGAGGGGTTAATGGCGGACGCCCGCGAGATCGCGGGCGTCGGCCATTGCCGGCGGGTCCCTGGCTGCGATCAGCAGCCGGGATCAGCCGTGCATGACACGGGCATCGCTCCGATGCCCGCGGTTATGCTTAGGACGTAAATGTACGTCCTGGTGCGTTAAGTACCACCGCACCAGGAAGTACATTTACGTCCTGCGTCCTTAAGGGGTTAAAGGGGTACTCCGGTGAAAAACTTTTTTTTTTTTTTTTTTAAATCAACTAGTGCCAGAAAGTTAATCAGATTTGTAAATTACTTCTATTAAAAAATCTTAATCCTTCCCGTACTTTTCAGCTGCTGAATACTACACCGGAAATTATTTTCTTTTTGAAACACAGAGCTGTCTGCTGACATCATGACCACAGTGCTCTCTTTTTTTTTTCTTTTTTTTTATTCCAAAATTTTTATTTTTATCTACTGTTTTATAAACTTCTTTCCAAAAAGAATGTAATTTTGGGTATGCCCACACCATGTGGACCAACTCTGCTTCTTCCGTATCGCATTTTGGACATTTTGAGTCCACTCTTTTTCCTATTCTGTGCAGGAACCCTATGTATCAATTTTATCATTGAGATTATATGATTCATATTTAGGGACGAATGTACTATATTAGGGAACACCTCTCCCCATTCTCCTCCCTCTATCTGACCTACATCTTGCATCCATTTGACCCTGCTTTTTAGAGGGTTCCTTTCCAAAGAAGATCTAACCAGGCCCCTGTATACTGTACCCAGTACTTTTGTAGAAACAGATCGTAACCCAAATATGTAATCCATTAGTTCGTGTCTATTTATTGTCCCTCTGGCGTTATTCTTCTCCTTCTCAAATGCGCTTTTAATTTGTACATATGAGAAATATTTATTCTGTTCTATGTTAAATTCCCTCTTAATTATTCTCCACTCTTTCAGTGTATTTTTTCCCACTAAATCATTAACTCTAACTACCCCATTTTTTTCCCCAGTCTACATATTCTTTCAATTTCAACACATCTGGGAAATACCCATTACCCAACAGTAGTGTATAGTGCATACTCCCCTTAATCCCTAATAACCGTTTTGTAAATCTCCAAACCTTGTTAAGCATATTACAAATGGGAATTTTTCCCAATTCAGTGCGCATACATCTACCACCTTCAATTAATTCTAGTGTACTACCTCCCCTACTGCCTAATTTAGAAAAAAAACTTTTTAACATATCATCTTCCTTTCATATATTCAATTTGTGCAGCTACATAATACAATTGCAAGTTTGGTAAACCAAAACCTCCACTATTCAAAGAAGAGCTCAAAAAAGTGTGTTTAATACGTGTCTGTTTTCCCTCCCATAAAAACCCATTAATTTCACTCAGTATTCTATTAAAGTGGTGTTCCCCTAACCAAATAGGTGCTGCTCTTATCGCATGCAAAACCATAGGAAAAATAATAGTTTTTATTAGGACAATTCTCAAATGCTTTTTGGGCATTAAGAGACAGGATGGAGCGGGGACCCCCCCCCCCCCATCCTGTACCTGCATATTCCAAAAAACTCTTCTAATGTTGTTATAGATGTTTCTTCCTTTCATAAATCCTTTCTGTTTCTTCCCTATTAACTTATCGATCACTCGATACAAGCGCATAGGCCAGATTTTATCTAAAAAATTTTTATCTGTATTTAGGAGCAAAATTGGTCGAAAATCATTCATATCACCACTCTCTTTACCTTTCTTGGGAATTAGGACTATAATAGCTTCGGCCATAGTTGGGGATAACTCCCCTTTACTCAAGGATTCATTATATACCTCAAAGAGGCATGACATTAACGGATCGCCGAAGCATTTATAGATTTCAAAGACCAGGCCATTTTTTTTTCTAATCAACTGGTGCCAGAAAGTTCAACAGATTTGTAAATTACTTCTATATAAAATCTTAATCCTTCCAGTACTTATCAGCTGCTGTATGCTACAGTGAAAGTTGTATAGTTCTTTTCTGTCTGACCACAGTGCTCTCTGCTGACACCTCCATGTCAGGAACTGTCCAGAACAGGATAGGTTTGCTCCACCAAACTGGCAAAGCTCACTTGTGCCCATATGTAAAATGCCTTAGACTGGGTTCACACAACACATCACATGTTAATAAGCCACATGCCACTCATTCCAAGTAGGATTGAAGGATTCCATTCATCCCCATTGAATGGAGCTCTCCTGCGTCCATGACCATAACTGAAAATGTGATCAAGAGTATCAAAAACATGGCAGCAATCTCTGGCTGCCATCAGAATTGTTGCACATATTTAATTACATATATTTCATCTATCATAAAAATACACAATATGAACCCATTCTTAATATAACTGAGCCTTAAAAGGGTATAGTGTCCCTTTAACTACACAAAATGACTTTCAAACTGTTAACATGTAAACTTACAAATTTCCCTACATTTTAATTTCTCCCATACAGAGCACAGCACGAGCAAAGTTAAATAATTAAAAAAAAGACATTCGAAAAAAAAAAAGGTGACATCTGTAGAAAAGGATTATGGAATATTTGTAAAACACAAGCACAATGCCCCAAGCTCCAAATTATTGCATTTTAGTAATTATTTTTGTCTAAATTGCTCTGTTCTTTTGGTTATTTTGTGTTTTTGCAGCAATCAGTCTGTATTATGAGAACAGGGCAGTGTAATTATGGAAATTAAGTCGAGATTTCAGTTCAATGAACTCATCAGATAAAATCACAGCCTTTCTAGATCGGTCGTCTGGCTTCATATCAGCTCATTTGCATAAAGCATTTAGCTTAATGAAGAGTAAACAACAATGTAATGTGGGATGTATTAACCCAAGGGGGTCTGCACTGTCACAGAAGAAATATTAGGCTTCTGCTGTCAGCATTGCCTTTTCTGTGCCTCCTAATAAATACACCAAGCAGAATGAAGCCTGTCCCCGGCTATAAGTCTTCCTGCAGAGTATATTTCATCACCTGTGGAGCAGAGTCATTTTTCAGGTTTTATTTACTTTCAGTCCCCTGTAAGCAAACTGTGACATAATCTAGTTACCCAACTTGATGGGCTGTGCAGCAGCCAGAAAAATCCTTCCGGGTCAGCTGGAACAAAAGTGAATTTATATGGATTGGCACACCTCGATAATTGGTGTTATCACTATATTTATAGTCTATTACTTTTAATATTGTTATTTCAAAATATTATTATTATATACACAATATTTTGAAGAATAATTACAAATAAAAATGCATAAATGAAACAAAGGAACTATAAATAAAATTTTTATAAATTAACCATTATCCTTCATTTGTATGCAAATAAATACATATCTAATAAGAGACTTCATTAGATTGTCTTGCTGCAGATGTTTGGAAGGTTTACATAGGGTACTATAGTAAACGATATTCAGTAGAACCATAAGGGGTGTTATAGCTATAATATGGATACTAAATTCCATCCATTTTACAGTTGTGCAGGGGTTTTGCCCACTCCTGCTACTTATGCTTGGGGACTTACTCTTTCCCTTACTACATAGAAGAGATTAGTGGTGCTGCATGTTGACTAATAAGGAGGAAATAACTGTATATATTATGCTATTAAAGGAGAAATGTCATACTAAAAAACGTATCCCCTATTCGCAGCATAGGGGATACGTTTTAGATGACGGAGGGGGGGGGGGGGTCTGACTGCTAGGGCCCCCACGATCTCCTGTACGGAGGCCCAGCTCTCCCCTGGAACAGCACGTCATGACTTCCGCTCAACACGGGGGCCACCAAACCCCCTCCATATATCTCTATGAGAGAGCTGTTTGGTAAATTTTCGGTTCTCCCATAGAGATATATGAGGGGCGTGGCACCCCCCCCCCCCTTCGGGTTGTGAAACGCCATTCCCTGGGAGAGCCAGGGCTTTGTATAGGAGATCGCAGGAAGCCCCAGTAGATAGGAGATAAGTACGATACTTCTGCTTTGAAGGGGTACTCTGGTGAAAAACATCTTATTCCTAATCCGAAGGATAGGGGATCAGATGTCTGACCGTGGGAGTCCCACCTCTGGGGACCCCCACGATCTCTGGTGCGGCACCCCGGTCATTTGTGCATGGAGTGAACTCCGCTCTGTGCCAGATGACTGGCGACTCCAGCCCCCTCCATTCATGTCTATGGGAGGAGGCATGACAGCTACGTTCTAGCCGTCATGCCCCCTGCCATAGAAATGAATGGAGGAGGCAAGGCGTGACGTCACAAACATGGAAGCTCCAAGCTTCTGTTTTCCGGACGCCGATGCTGTCAGCCAGGAGATCCTTTGGATAGGGGATAAGATGTTTTTCACCGGAGTACCTCTTTAACACTAACAGAATTTAAATGGAATGATGGTGTCATTCTCACTGTCAAGCTGTAATGTATTCCATTCACCTGGCTATTTTCACATATGTTTTAAAGCTTTCAACCTAACTGGATCCATTATTGGGGGAATTCCAATGGTACCTGACAGACCCCATTAACTTGTAATAAAGTCTGTCAGCGTTGAAATGTGGCATTTGGATGGCAAAATTAGTACAATGCTTTTCTTGCTGTTGAATGCACTGAAACTGCCAGGGGAGCCATTGATAGCAGTGTGAATGCTTTCTCCTTTAGGCTGGGTTGCCGCACAGTTTTTTTCTGGTGTTTTGGAGAACTGCCACTGCAGTTTTTGAGCCAAAGCCAGAAGTGTGTTTAAAAGGAATTGGAAATATAAAGGAAGGATTTATACTTCTTTTTCCTACTGGATACACTTTTGACTTTGGCTTAAAAACTGCAGTGTTAGTTTTCCAACAAAAAAAAAACCTAGAAAAAAAAAACCTATGTGAAAACCTATCCTTACATCTGTTTCTGAGAAAGTTTAGTGACAATATTATAGTTGTTCCTACAACTTCCCCTGCAGCATCCAACTTTTCTAAAGCCCTATACAATAGATCTGCATGATAATTCTATACTAGGAGAACACTTCACCTTGGCTTTTAGGACTCCAGACCGAAATAGCATTAGGGGAGGCTAGCAGGGCATCCTGAGTCTGCTCAGATGGCATCAATACCACCACTCTGCCTTGGCCATGGTATTCAGATACAGAACTGGGAAAGCAACCTGATTGGGGTTATACATGAGGTTTACATTGATGACCTGTCCTTAGGATAGACCATGGATGTCTGATTGGCGAGGTGCTGTTCTTCCACACTACTCTAACACTTTAGTGGGAACTGAGCTACAGTAACCAAACATTGCCACAACTCAGTAAATGGAACCGTCTGCTTCTAGTACCATTCATGGTATATTTGCGGAAGCATCTGCCCAGAACTGCTGATGTGGGGGGGGGGGGGGGGGGGTACCAGCAATCAGACATTATTCTGAGGTTAGGCCAACAATGTGAAAGTCCCAGAAAACCCCTTTAATCTTTGTACCTGGTACAAGATACATGGTCTTCTTTAGGAAAGCTCAATGTCAACTCAAAGAAGCTGTAATGGTGACCATATTGGTTGTTACCTTCCTTCCCAGATACAGGTATAACAAAGCTACACCACCTATATAGTATATAAGAGATTTTTTATCCTGTATTTTAGAAATGCTGCTCTTCATTTGTTATTTGAAAATAACAACACTGGGAGCAGATGACTAAGTATCCAAAGGCTATCTATGCCATCCCTATGAAGAACAGGCTCACTGTAGCTGTATCGGCAGGCAGCACATTACTTTGATTGGGGTTCTTTCACCTCCCAAGCAGAACATTGTTGCTGGCACTTGGCTTATCAGAGTTGTGCAGATGAGAGATATGAAGAAATACAGAAACCTCCTTGTGTCAATCACATTGATTTTTGTGAAGGCTAATTATTGCTGTCCATATTCCACTTCTCTGGATATTATGTCTGTGCTTCAGAATATGATGACGATCAACCGGCCGTAAATATCAGCAAATGTTTATTCCATAGATGACTCCCGACTCTTTGTATATTGTTTTCTGCATTATTTTGTCAGTTTGTTTTCTCTGCTGAGCCCCAGAGGGACCCACAGACTTCAGCCGGTCAAAGGAATCTGTGCGGATAATGAATCAGAAACGTCAAAAAGATTTTCCAGCGCCAGACGCCCACCATGCCTATTAGAATTTAAATAACAGAGAGTGGGGCGGCTGTTGGCACACAGGACACTGCAGTAAATGACTTGTTATTTAAAGTAAAACACAGAGGACTTAACTAAGCATGTTAGGAAAATATACAATTCTATTCTAGCGCTAGAGCTGGAGTACTAAGGGAGAAGATGTGCTACTACCCTCCTGTTGAAGACTGGGCAGATATTAGGAAATCACAGCATAATACATGCACCTCAGCTGATGTATCAGTTTATCCATCACCCACATATGGAGGTCTGTTACCAGTAAGGACCATGAAATATGGAGGTTACAGGATAGATCATGCAGAATTAAAGGACTGCAAAAACCCAGCTGTTTCTTCTTGACCCAGTGGCAAATCTGACCAAACATTGGAGCAATTTTTTTTAATCTGCATTTTGCTTGACTGGAGTAAGTTGTTCCAAACTTTTGTATATTTTCATCTAATGCACATTTTTGTGCTTAAGATACTATTTGCTAATCACTAAGCCAACCAAACAGGCATGTAACAGATAAAATCAGAGCAATAAAAGGGTAAACTAAACAAGCAGGCCAAATGAATATTCACTGGAAGTCTTGTAGGTTTCATTAAGGGAGGCAGTATGTTACTTGACATGGAAATACTGAATAGATATGATAAACTTGAGAGCTAATATAAATATACAAATATACATATGTGCACAACAATAATTATGTACTCGTGTATTAATATATCACAGGAAAATAAAAGTAAATAAATAATCATTGCAATCTATAATCGGGAAATTATTATTCAAAGCATGAATTGGATACACGAGTTTGGTACAAAAAAATTATCATAGTAGTGCTACATCTTATCGCTGGGAATGATCTCATGGTGATCATTGGTTATTTAAAAGTACAGCTTGAAAGGGAAATTTGAATGTACTTCACTGAAGATCACATGTCACATATACGAGTTGGTGGCCAATAGGAGTAGTGATGCCTTTATTTGAAAAACATAGTAGTAAGGCTGGTAGTAGTAAATAAAAGCATCACCATTCCTAATGATCACCCCACTCAAGCCTACAAGAACTCCAGTGAATATTCATTTGAGCTGCGCCTACACCAGTGCTTTTGTTCTTCACTACGACATCTAAATCTACGGGTTCCCACTGAGGATACCAGTCCAAACACAGGTGGCTTGCCGCTCACACAGCGAACCAGAACCCCTATACAGGGTGATAGGCAATAAAACCAAGATGTTAACCAGGTGAGAGGCGCTTTCCTCTTGTCCTTTTTTTTTTTTTTTCTACTTCTCTTCTAGTCCATCTAAATAGACATTATTGGGAGGCATGGAATGGCACTGGCTCACCATGCCACACAGTACCCATTCCATTCGAGTGTCAAAGATAGTAATAAAATGTAACTTTTATTTATAACAAATAAATTAGTATTTGATGATTTAAAACACAGGCTTATTTGTCTTTTTGCCATATATGTCAATATGTCACTCTGAAATGTACGTTTGGATCTTCATACATTGTAATACAATATTCTTTGTATACACTGTTTTTCCAACCTTCTCATGATTGAACTCTCTCATAGATATGTCCTGATTCACAAGCTCTCATATATTCATCAAACACATTAAGTATATATCAGTATATAGTGTCTATTCTCCTGTTTAATACAAAAAAAGGACGTCATTTCTGTTTCTCTGATGCCGAGAAACTGAAAAATAGATGGAAAAGTCAATTCAGGTGTGAACACAGTCTAGCACTGACTGTCCTTCCTCCGATCAGTCTCATTCTCTCTATAAACTTTAGCAAAGCACTCTGCACACATAGGGGGAGATTTATCAAAACACGGGAAGAGAAAGAGAGGTGCAATTGCCCATAGCAACCAATAGTTTCTTTTATTTTTAAAAGGTCTCTTTCTGATTGGTTTCTATGGGCAACTGCACCATTCATCCTCTACACAGGTTTTGATAAATTTCCCCCATAGACTGTATAGAACGTATGGAGTTGGGGGGGGGGGGGGGGAGAGGAGTTCCTACACCCCCTGGGCTCAAGTATATGAGAGTACTTAAAAGTGTCACCAAGTCACCGTTTGTCCTGAGCACAAAGAGAGGAAGCAGAGCCAAGAAGTTACTTATGTACAACTTGAAAAAATTTTACATAAAAAAAAAAACTTAATCATCTCATAAATAAAATTACAGACAAAAGTCACCCATTGCTTATCAATATGTGAAGAAAAGAAAAATAATTTTGAGGTGCACCTCTAAAGGACCGCAATACCAAACACAATCCATGTTTTTATTCATTAAAATGAATTGGTGCAAAAGAGAAATAAGGTTCTCTTTAAGGGAAGCAGTTGCCTAAAATGAAGATTGAAAACAACGCCATTTAGTTATTGACCACTGCTGGTGTCCCGCGAGCCTAGTACACAGGTCCATATCCCCTGATGCACTGCTCCTGTATCCAGTTATTTGTTCTGTGCCGAATTCACATATGGCGTTGTGTCACCGGAGAGGAGAATGATCACAACCTTCAGCGCATCAGGAAAGTCTGAACGTCACTACAATTCCCACAGTGCAACCTTTCCCTAATTAAATTAATCACAGATCAATGAGCCCACAGGTGTCTGTACACTATGGCAGGCTGTGCATGCCGTACATTCTATATAATGCATTTTACATTTAATTCTGCAGGATTTGTATCAGCCTCAGTGACAAGAAAGTGGATTGCTATGGTATTAGAATTTATTTACAATGTAATGACATAGTCTAGAATACTCGCAGTAGAAAAATCAATGGCACACAATGCGGGAGTTGCAAAAAAAAAGTGAATCGTTATTACTTCATTACAGAGATTACACAAGAGGATTAATCATACCAACATTCTTAATTGTTGCGTGTCATATGACGCTTTGTCAAGGTATGTCGGGAGAAGATGCAAACACACCTTTAACCCCCCACTAGACCAATCCTGTTTGTACACAATGAGATTAACACAAAACAATAAAGGGGTACCCCAAGACATCTTATCCCCTATCCAAAGGAAGATGTCTGATCCCCAGTGGCAGAACCCCCGTGATCTCCCTGCCGTACCCGGCATTTGTTTAGAGCATCGGGGGCATGGCCACACCCCCTCATTGCACATCACTGTAACTTCACGAGCCTTCGCCCCACATCGCCAGTCATCTGGTACGGAGCGAAGTTCGCTCCCTGCACAGGATGTCTGGGGTGCCACAGCCGAGATAACGAGGGTCCCCAGCAGCAGGACCCCCGCAATCAGACATCTTATCGCCTATACAAAGGTTAGGGGATAAGATGTCTAGGGGCAGAGTACCCCTTTAAAGGGGTACTCCAGCCCTAATACATCTTATCCCCTATCCTTTGGATGGGGATAAGATGTATGACCACGGGGGTCCCGCCACTGGGGACCCCTGCAATCTGTCATTCCGCACCCACCTTTGTGAGCTCTCTGCAGCTCTGGAGGCTCCGAGTGTGAAGCCATCAACCCCCCTCCCATAGATTTGCATTGAGGGGTGGGGCACGATGTCACACAGGGGCGGAGTCGTGACATCACAATACTGCCGCCGTCACGCTTCACACTCGGAGCCTCCAGTGCTATGGAAAGCTCACAAAGGTGGGTGCGGAATGACAGATTGCGGCAGGACCCCCGCGGTCATATATCTTATCCCCTATCCTTTGGATAGGGGATAAGATGTATTAGGGCCGGATTACCCCTTTAAGTATTAGTGCATAATAAATATCAGAAAGTTCTACTTATACAAATAAACTAAACAAAAATAAAGTAGAGAAATCAATGTGGTCACTTAACCACTTAAGGACACTGGGCGTACAGGTACGCCCTGGCTCCCTGGTACTTATGGACCCAGGGCGTACCTGCACGCCCGTGGGAATTCCGGTCCCCGCCGTTCCTGAGGGCCCCCCATGTTTGTGATCGCTACAGATCGCTGGTGAATTCACAGGCGGTCTGCGGTGATTCCGGTCCGTGGGACCCGATGACCTGGAATTAGAAGGTGATCAATGGTGTACTATACACCGCCAATCACCTCCTGTTGCTGGTGGGAGGTGGCTATCTTGTTACCTCCCCAGGAGCGCTGCCATTGGTCGGACGATCAATAGCAGCCAGCAGAGGAGGGGTTAATGTCCCCTTCTCTCAGCTCTGCCAGTCCACTGATCTCACTCAGTGGGCAGAGCTGAGAGAAGGTACTAGGGATCTGTGCCCCTCAGGGCAGAGAAAGTGGCCTCCTGCCACCCTTAGAGCAGGGACAGATAAAGGGGGGAAAAGGTAGGTGAAGGTGTTAATTAAAAAGTAAAAAATATATATATGAATCCCCCCCCCCGACCCCTTATAGGTCCAAAAGTGTCTGCTACCAATTTTTTAGTGTGACCCGGGCCCTATTAGGGGTTCAGGGCACTGCGATTTGCCACCCTTTTTTGGGGGGGGCGCAGCATTTTTTTTCTCTGTTGAAATATAACAATGTGGAACTTATAATCACACACCGTCATATAATTTGCACAAAAAGCACACACACATACAAACTACCCCCCCTCTCCCCCCCCCCCCACCCACACATCCCCTCCGCCGCCAGAGAAAAAACAAGTGATGGCCCACAAGGCATATTCGGTGGAGGAGGCATATGCCTTACTTGCCTCCGACTCTGAATCTGCCAGGCAAGGCAACCCCACCCCCCATGATAGTGACCCAGTGGCCAACACTAGTACAAGTGGCCAATGCTGCTCATAATAGGAGTCTGACCCCCCGGACAAGCGTACCGGAGCCCCCTTCCGGTGATCCTGTCTGAAGACTCCCAGAGGGATATTGTTACGCCTAGCGCTCCGGGTCCCCGCTCCTCCCCGGAGCGCTCACGGCGTCTCTCTCCCTGCAGCGCCCCGGTCGGTCCTGCTGACCGGGAGCGCTGCACTGTCATGGCCGTCGGGGATGCGATTCGCACAGCGGGACGCGCACGCTCGCGAGTCGCATCCCAGGTCACTTACCCGTCCCGGTCCCCTGCTGTCATGTGCTGGCGCGCGCGGCTCCGCTCTCTAGGGCACGCGCGCGCCAGCTCTCTGAGGCTTAAAGGGCCAGTGCACCAATGATTGGTGCCTGGCCCAATTAGCTTAATTGGCTTCCACCTGCTCCCTGGCTATATCTGATCTCCTCCCTTGCACTCCCTTGCCGGATCTTGTTGCCTTGTGCCAGTGAAAGCGTTTAGCGTGTCCAAAGCCTGTGTTACCTGAACTTCTGCTATCCATCCTGACTACGAACCTTGCCGCCTGCCCCCGACCTTCTGCTACGTCTGACCTTGCCTCTGCCTAGTCCTTCTGTCCCACGCCTTCTCAGCAGTCAGCGAGGTTGAGCCGTTGCTAGTGGATACGACCTGGTTGCTACTGCCGCAGCAAGACCATCCCGCTTTGCGGCGGGCTCTGGTGAAAACCAGTAGCCTCTTAGAACCGGTCCACTAGCACGGTCCACGCCAATCCCTCGCTGACACAGCGGATCCACAACCCGTAAGCCGAATCGTGACAGTAGATCCGGCCATGGATCCCGCTGAGGTGCCGCTGCCAAGTCTCGCTGACCTTACCACGGTGGTCGCCCAGCAATCGCAGCAAATTGCCCAACAAGGACAGCAGCTGTCGCAGTTGACCGCCACGTTACAGCAACTTCTGCCTCTGCTACAGCAGCAACCATCTCCTCCGCCAGCTCCTGCACCTCCTCCGCAGCGAGTGGCCGCTCCTAGCCTCCGCTTGTCCCTGCCGGACAAATTTGATGGGGACTCTAAACTCTGCCGTGGATTTTTGTCTCTGTGTTCCCTGCATATGGAGATGTTGTCGGACTTGTTTCCTACAGAACGGTCTAAGGTGGCGTTCGTAGTAAGCCTTCTTTCAGGAAAGGCCTTGTCTTGGGCCACACCGCTCTGGGACCGCAATGATCCTGCCACAGCCACAGTCCAGTCCTTCTTCGCTGAAGTCCGGAGTGTCTTCGAGGAGCCAGCCCGAGCTTCTTCTGCCGAGACTGCCCTGTTGAACCTGGTCCAGGGTAATTCTTCAGTGGGCGAGTACGCCATCCAATTTCGTACTCTTGCTTCCGAGTTATCATGGAATAACGAGGCTCTCTGCGCGACCTTTAAAAAAGGCCTATCCAGTCGCATCAAGGATGTGCTGGCCGCACGAGAGATTCCTGCCAACCTGCAAGAACTCATCCATTTGGCTACCCGCATTGACATGCGTTTTTCTGAGCGACACCAAGAGCTCCGCCAGGAAAAAGACTTAGATCTCTCGGCACCTCTCCCACAGTATCCGTTGCAATCTACGCCTGGGCCTCCCGCCGAGGAGGCCATGCAAGTGGATCGGTCTCGCCTGACCCAGGAAGAGAGGAATCGCCGTAGGGAAGAAAATCTCTGTCTTTACTGTGCCAGTACCGAGCATTTCTTGGTGGATTGCCCTCTCCGTCCTCCACGTCTGGGAAACGCACGCACGCACCCAGCTCACGTGGGTGTGGCGTCTCTTGGTTCTAAGTCGGCTTCTCCACGTCTCACGGTGCCCGTGCGGATTTCTCCTTCAGCCAACTCCTCCCTCTCAGCCATGGCCTGCTTGGACTCTGGTGCCTCTGGGAATTTTATTTTGGAGTCTTTTGTGAATAAATTCCGCATCCCGGTGACCCGTCTCGTCAAGCCGCTCTACATTTCCGCGGTCAATGGAGTCAGACTGGATTGCACCGTGCGTTACCGCACAGAACCCCTCCTGATGTGTATTGGACCCCACCACGAAAGGATTGAGCTCTTCGTTCTCCCCAACTGTACCTCTGAGGTCCTCCTCGGTCTGCCATGGCTCCGGCTTCATTCTCCCACCCTTGATTGGACCACCGGGGAGATCAAGAACTGGGACTCTGCCTGCCATAGGAAGTGCCTCTCCCCCCCTCCCAGTCCCGTCAGGCAAGCCTCTGTGCCTCCTCATGGCTCCCGTCCTTGTGTCACCCTGCCCCGTGCCAATCTTCACCCTCTGCCCTCCCTCCCCATTCCAACTCCTGCTGTACTGCCTGCCGTTGAGGAAACCCTCCATTCTTTCCCGGTGTCCTCATCCCAGGGGAGGCAGTTACCGGACAAAAAAAAGGGGAGACCTAAGGGGGGGGGTACTGTTACGCCTAGCGCTCCGGGTCCCCGCTCCTCCCCGGAGCGCTCACGGCGTCTCTCTCCCTGCAGCGCCCCGGTCGGTCCCGCTGACCGGGAGCGCTGCACTGTCATGGCTGTCGGGGATGCGATTCGCACAGCGGGACGCGCCCGCTCGCGAGTCGCATCCCAGGTCACTTACCCGTCCCGGTCCCCTGCTGTCATGTGCTGGCGCGCGCGGCTCCGCACTCTAGGGCGCGCGCGCGCCAGCTCTCTGAGACTTAAAGGGCCAGTGCACCAATGATTGGTGCCTGGCCCAATTAGCTTAATTGGCTTCCACCTGCTCCCTGGCTATATCTGATCTCCTCCCTTGCACTCCCTTGCCGGATCTTGTTGCCTTGTGCCAGTGAAAGCGTTTAGTGTGTCCAAAGCCTGTGTTACCTGAACTTCTGCTATCCATCCTGACTACGAACCTTGCCGCCTGCCCCCGACCTTCTGCTACGTCTGACCTTGCCTCTGCCTAGTCCTTCTGTCCCACGCCTTCTCAGCAGTCAGCGAGGTTGAGCCGTTGCTAGTGGATACGACCTGGTTGCTACTGCCGCAGCAAGACCATCCCGCTTTGCGGCGGGCTCTGGTGAAAACCAGTAGCCTCTTAGAACCGGTCCACTAGCACGGTCCACGCCAATCCCTCGCTGACACAGCGGATCCACAACCCGTAAGCCGAATCGTGACAGATATCAGCCATGGATTCCTGAGTTTGTTGGCAACTCAGGAATCCGGAGTGACATAGTCAGGTACACTGAAATGGACTTTTTCAGTTTTTATTTCATTGTTAATCTAATGGTGGAGCAAACGAACTTGTACGCCCAACAGTATGGCCATGACACGGAAGCGGTTCAAGGCCATTAGGAAATGCCTGCATTACACTGATAATGCGGCATGTCCCCCCCCCCAAAAAAAAAATGATCCTGCCTATGACCAGCTTTACAAAGTGAGGCCAGTCATAGATCACTTTGGGGCCAAATTTTTGGAGGCCTATGTACTCCTCAGGGAGCTCTCTGTTGATGAGTCTCTTATCAGTTTTAAGGGGAGACTCATCTTCTGCCAGTATAGTCCCTCGAAGCGGGCACGGTATGGCGTGAAACTCTGCAAACTTTGTGAGAGTACCTCCGGTTACACTTACAAGTTTAGAGTACATGAGGGACGGGATTTCCATATTGAGTCCCCAGAATGTCCCCCCACTCTGGGTGTTAGCGGGTTTACCCATTGCTGGATATGGGTTACCACCTATACGTGGGCAACTTTTATACCAGCATCCCTCTGTTCACATCCCTTGCCACCAGATCCACATCCGCTTGTGGGACCGTGCAGAAGAACAGAGAAGCCTCCTTCTAAATTTTCTGCAGACACCAATGCCCAAGGGTGAATCCCATGAAAACCTGTTGCTGGTCAGATATAAGGATAAGAGGGATGTCCTTATGCTGACCAAAATCCATGGTAATGGCAGCACCCTTGTCACTGTGCAAGGTACCACAACAACGGTCCTCAAGCCTGATTGTATTCTGGATTACAATCGTTATATGGGGGGGAGTTGATCTCTCTGATCAAGTCCTCGAGCCATACAATGCCATGCGGAAAACATGGGTATGATAAAAAAAAGTTGTGGTCAACTTGGTACAGGTTGCCATATACAACTCTTTTGTACTGTCCCAGCACGCTGGCAACATAGGGACATACCTTCAGTTCCAAGAAGAAGTCCTAAAGGTGCTGATCTTTGACGACCGGAAAAGAGCAGGCCGGAGTTCCCAAGAACCTGGAGTTATAGGTGCCAGGATCGTCCCAGGCCAGCACTTTCCAGGTGAGGTCCCCCAAACTGGAAAGATGGGACGGTCCCAGAAAAAATGCAGAGTGTGTCACAAGAGGGGGATACAGAAGGACACCACCACTCAATGTGACACTTGCCCCGATCATCTGGGCCTCTGCATTAAGGATTGCTTCAGGGAGTATCACACTTCCATAGAGTAATACATTTTCCCTATTTATTTTAATTTCCCATAATTTGACTCCAATGTACCAAGTCCAGAGTACATGAAAAAACAAAAACCTGATAAGACCTCTGGGGTATTTAAAAAAAATGGGTCATGGGTCACAGAGTCACTATCATCTGGGGGGTTTTATGTTGCCTTAAATGCGCAGTATTCTCTCTCTTTACCTGATCGGGGTGCGCATTTGAGGCAACAGGATAGGGACGGCCACACACATCACATTTCCAGAATGATGATTCAGAGCATAGGGTTTTAGGCGGGCATATTTTTTACTTTTGGCTATGCTCTGGGTCATCATTCTGGGAATATTATTGGCATATTAGTAGTAAAATTGGAATTTTCATTTTCCCCATAGTACACTTCATTCATTCATGGAAAATAGATTTCGGGAACACCCATCCGTTCCAAATATCAAGTCCCCCCTATACACCTTCCCTGGGGGGGTACTGTCTGTAAAAGGGTCACATGTGGGTGTTTCGTTTTGTTATTTTCCGCTGAATATATGTAACCATCAGCTACTGATATGCCATAGGCCTCAAATGCAAACATAGCTCTATGACTCTTGAGCCCTGAAGTGCGCCCACACAGCATTTTTTTTCTTTTATCAATTAATTTTTTATTAGTATAAGAACATAAAATAGGTACAAACAAGCCTCGGTGGAGGCCAACAGAAAAACAAGGATATTAAAAAATCTGCACAGTATATATGCACTTGACATCGAAATCAACATCTCAATAACGGAGAGAAGAGCTTAGAAATTGCTCTAAGGCAGTCAGTTATTCCCTCCAAGGGGGATGAGGGGGAGAAGAAGTGGAGGGGGGGAGGGCAGGGGAATTGCGGATTAGAATAAAACAATGTTGCAGCGATCGGCATCAGAGGTTTCCACTCCGCAACGTGCACTCGGAGCAAAGCAAACACGTGTTAGAAATGGTGTGGAGGTGTAGAGAAATAACATTTAAATAAAACTGAAAATAAATAAATGACTAGATAACCAATGGCCTCCAAGATGAGGGTGCAAATGGATTGGGAGAGGAGTAGAGACGAACGGGAAGTCTCAGGCACTTGAGCCACGCCCAGAACGTCTCAGCCAGAAGTCCCAGACACTTAGGAATTTGGCGTGAGAGCGTTCGGCCCTACTGGACATCTCCTCGAACCCACAGAGTTGATTAACTTTGGACGTCCATTCTGCGATTGTAGGGGGAATTGAATTAAGCCACTTCAGGGGGACTAGTGACTTAGCCGCAGCAAGAAGGTGGGCCAGTAGGGTATCTTTATGGGGTCGAAACGACTGAGACGGCCTTCCAAGAAGAACCAGCCCAGGGTCAAGTGTAATCGGTTTGGGGAGGAAGGAGTTGATAGAACGTTCCAATTCTGACCAGAAGCTAGCAATACTAGGGCACGTCCACCAAATGTGCGTGAGACTTCCCACATATGTTCCACATCACCAACAGGAGTTGGAGGTGGAAAGGCCATGGGTGTATAAGAATTCGGGTGTCCTGTACCAACGAGACAGCAATTTGAAGTGAGATTCCCTGGAGCGGATACATCTAGAATATCCCTGGGAATGGGACAGGATGTAAGTCACTTCAGAGTCAGTAAGCTTAATGTTCAACTCGCTTTCCCAGGAGGAGATGTAGCCTGGGCGGGAGGTGAGTACAGGCATCAGGCTCCATTTTTTGGCAAAGGCCAGCTTGTGGCTACCCCTAGGGGAGCAATTAAAAGAGTCTCAAACTCCGTCAGGTCTCTCAAAGTGCTCACCTTTCGAAGAAATAGCTCACAGCACTGCTGCAAGTGTCGTATATGTAAAAAGGACAACTGGGTGGTAGGTAAGAAGGATTGTAGATGGACAGCCGTCGGAAACCCTTCACTCCGGAATAATTGGCGAACAGGGATTGCACTGAATTTGGCCCAAATAGGGGCAAATGTCGGCGTGGCACGGCCCATGGTCTCGGGAATCAACGCAGAAGGAAGCAAAGGAGAAACGGGAGGGGACAGAGATGGACATAAAGATAGCCAGACCTGGAAAATGTTAGAGAACAGTAAGTCACAGTCTGTGGGGGAGTAGCGCCTCTTCTTTGGGAGCAAAAGATTTTCCAAAAAACGAGGACCGAACGCCCATCTAGACCAAGCCAGGTCGGATGTGCGATCGCCAGAGGCCAACATAGAAGGAGAGGAAGCACATGCAAACCACCTACTAAGTTGGATAGCTCTATAGGTTTGCAGGACATCTGGGAGGCCCAGGCCGCCAGTTGTCGTTGACCTAGCTAATAGCGTGTGTGCTAGACGTGGTCTTTTGGGGCGCCATAGAAATTGAGAGAATAGCCGTTGAATGGAAGAGAAGAAAGATGGGGGTAGGGTGATCGGAAGCATCCGAAATGTATACACTTTTCGGGACTACATACGTTTGGAGGACGTTTCGCCTGCCAATCCACGATATAAAAGGAATGTCATATTCTTTGAGAAGATGTTGTATGTCGGTGAGTAAAGTCTGGAAGTTAGCTGTGTAAAGTGTTGGGATGGATTTTGTTATATTCACCCCTAGGTATTTTATAGACCTCCGCGCCCATGGGAAAGGGGAGAGAAGTGAAATCTTGGGTATACTACTCTCCGGGAGGGTGATATTTAGTAATTCAGATTTAGATATATTAACTTTGAAGTTAGAGAGGCGGACAAATTTTTCAAACGACGACACCAGACGGGAGACCCGACTCAGGTTCGGTGAGTAAGAAGAGTAAATCGTCCGCAAACGCCAGGACTTTGAGGTTACCGGAAGGGGCAGAAACTCCCTGGATGGAGGGATGTTGCCTCACTCTCTGAAGTAGAGTTTCGATAACTAGGACAAAAAGGGTTGGAGAGAGGGCATCCCTGTCTGGTGCCATTGCTGATGGAAAAGGATGGAGAAATTAAATCATTGATCAATAAGGAGGCGTAAGGGTGGGAGTACAATGAACATAGCGGTGATAAACTGGTCCGGAAAGCCAAACTTCTCGAGGGCCGCTTTCATAAACGACCATCTGACTCTATCAAAGGCCTTCTCGGCGTCAATGCCGAGAAGAACCAGTGGAGAGCGGGTTTGGTGGGCCTTATGGATAGAGGCTAAAAGTCTAAAGATGTTAGATTTGCCCTCTCTAACCGGGACGAAGCCTGACTGTTCTGAGGCAATAAGATGAGGGAGAAACCTCTTGATCCAGTTGGAAAGAAGTTTGGCCCAAATCTTTAGGTCGAGATTCAGCAGCTACAGGCCTGTAGCTGCCACATACAGACGGATTCTTTCCTTCCTTAGCTATGAGCGTGATGTGGGCCTCCAGTGATTGCGGGGGTAGCGGGGTGCCCTGCATAAGAGATGAGCAAGAGTCGGTGAGATGTGGTATGAGGGTCTCCATGAAAGTCTTGTAATAGTGTAGGGGAAGTCCGTCAGGAACAGGGCTTCTCCCGGGCGGGAAGGACAACACCACCTTCCGGACCTCATCAGAAGTGACAGGAGTCAGTAAATACTCATAGAAGAGGTCAAGAGAGGGAGATCAAGCCCTCTCAAGAAGTCATCTCGTGAGGGACCAGGAGTGGTGTCTCCGCCCGCCTCGGGTTGAAGGTTGTAGAGATTATGACAGAAGTACTGGAATTGACGAGCTATATCCTGAGCGGATGTGTGCTTACTCCCGCTATCATCATGAATCTCGTGAATGTGCGGTTTAGCTCTGGCTTTTTTAAGAAGCGACGACATGAGTTGACCTCCTTTGTCACCGTAGGTGTAAATTTTATGCTTGTAATGTAGGTATGCTTTAGACGAACTATCGTGTAGGTGGGTGATCAGCTGTTCCCTAAATTACTTAAGGTCCGTCAGGGTTTCGAGCAATCTAGAGCGTTTGTGAACTCTCTCTAAGTTAGAGATTTGTGACAAGAGATCATCTATCTTCTTCCTACTGTCTTTTTTCAATTTCGTACCCCATGAGATAAAGAGACCCCGTATGTAGGCCTTGTGGGCCTCCCATACCACAGGGGGTGAGGGTCCAGAATCCTTATTAGAAGCAAAATAATGTTCTAAGAGTTGCTTCAAGTCTGCAAGAGCTGAAGGATTTTCTAGTATCTTTTCATTAAGCTTCCAAGAGAAAGAAGAGAAAGATCCAGAAGATAGAGAGAGGGTGAGAGAGATAGGTGCGTTATCCGAGACCGTGGTCGCGCCAATACCTGTGGATTTCATCGCCGGCAGTAGGGACGAATGGACCAGTAGATAATCCAGTCGTTTGTACGTGCCATGTACGGAAGAATAGTACGTGTAGTCCTGGGCGGAAGGGTTCAGAGAGCGCTATGAATCTATAAGGGATAAATCAGAGAGTTTAGATAGCAGTCTAGACAAAGAGCGCTGTGAGAGACTCTGAGCGGAGGACGAGGAATCCTCGCAGGGATTCAACGTAACATTAAGATTAGAACCTACAATTATCGGGCCCTCAGCAAATGCATGCATGTCCGACAGGGTGGAAAGGAGCCATGGCACCTGGACGTGGTTTGGGACGTATATATTGGCAAGCATGTATATGGAGTTGAAGAGTTTTATACGAAGGAACAAGGCTCTGCCCTCAGAATCTGAATATTGTTGGATAATTTGAACGGGCAGAGAACGATGGATTGCAATGGAAACGCCTTTCGACGCCGAGGCACCATGACAAGAGTGAAACCATTGGGAATATTGTCTAGTTGGAAGGTGAGGTATTTTTTCTTTCTTAAAATGCGTCTCTTGAAAAAATGCAATAGAGGCTTTGGTGCTATTCAGAAGAGTGAAAACTTGCCTACATTTCTCAGGGACATTTAAAAGGGATGAGGGGAGAGGGAATAGCAGAGGGAGAATGAGGGACAGGAAGGGGGGGATTAGTGTAAGTAAGAGAGGCAGAGGACAGGGAGATGTAACACATGAAATAGAAGGCACAATGCAAGAACAACATAGTACTCTCCGATGAACGCCTGCTGGATTCAGTCACTACTGAGTCAGTATCCTCATGTGAAGTCCTCAGCAAACAGGTAAGTACGATCCTCTTCGGAAAGATGAGGGTAGAGGGGGGGGGGATTGGGGGAGTGGAATCAGCAGAACAGCATTGGAGAAGAGCCAGAATCCATGGGGAGATTCGGGGGGGGGGGAGTGGGGGGAGCTGAGGCGTGCAAGAAGAACAGCAATGCGGACAAATGGTATGTCCAGGTTCAGGAACTAGTCAGTCCAGTTGTCCGAAGGGGGGGGGGGGTCAGGTAGGGGGGGGTCAGGTAGGGGGGGGAGGAAAGGTGACCAAGGTGACCATCAGCAAGAAATAATGAGTTCCCGGCAATTAGGGGGTAGGCCTCAACTTGTTGAAGCCGGGGAAATCAAGGGTCACTGACCGGTATGTTGAAGCTGACATTAACCGCAACAAAGAAGATAAGAAACATCAAACCGATAGAAGTAGACAGTCGGGGTGTTCTTCTTCTTGCCAGCTTTGGTGTGAGAAACCAGGGTCCAACCATCCATCTTCGGGAGCAGTGGCAGCGGCTTCAGGCTCATGACTGGAAGCCAGGAAGGTATGTCTATGGGTTGTATCTCCAGGGCAGGCCACACCAGGGCAAGGTCTGCAGGTGTCTTTACTATGATGCGGCGGGTGCCATGTGAGATGGAGAGGCAGAACGGGAACAGCCAGGCGTATTGAAGGCCCATACTGCGAAGTTGCTCCAGCAGCGGACGTAGCAGGCGTCTTTTAGATAAAGTTGACGGGGCAATGTCCTGGTACAGGGTGACCTCTGCTTCACCATAGGTGAGTGGCCTCTTCTCTCTGGTCGCTTGTAAGATGGCTGCTGTGTCGACGTAGGACAGAAGACCACAGACCACATCCCTCGAGGGGTCAAATGGTTTAGGTTTCGGGCGCAGTGCGCGGTGGATCCGTTCTATCACTATGGCCCCAGCTCGCTCCTCACCCAGCAAGCTCGCGAAAATGTCGCGAGCGACCTTCTCTAGGGCCTCCGCCGCCCATGATTCTGAAATACCTTTAAAGCGAACATTTTTTCTCCCGCTCCTGTTCTCCTGGTCCTCGATGAGGGAGTATGTGGTGTTGAGATGCGCTTCCATAAGCTCTGTTCGGTCAGCCATGGCTGACCACGGAGGTCAGGGATGAACAGGCGGCTTCCAGCACTTCAGTCCCGGTACCTATCGTGAGGACTTCCGACTTTATCTCCGCCAGCTCCACTAGTACCGGTTTCACAGCCTGAGCGAGGGCCTTTTTCATGAAGGTCTTTAAGAAGCTCTGCGTGACCACTGCAGGGGAGCAGCCTTCCGTGTCGCTGTCCTGGTCTCCGTCATCGGCGGGTTCAGGCTGGGAAGGAACGTCCGGCGTCATTTTGAGAAGGCGCACCGGTGAGACACCCCCTTTCTTTTTAAGGAATTTTGACATGTCGGCTTGGCTCTTGCCTGGTCTCGGGGAGTCACTGGGTTCGCCAGAGGTTCCGCGACCAATCTTGACCATTTGCAGCTAAAATGAAGGTATGTAGAGGCAGTAATCAGCGAGGCAGACAGGAGAGCAGCAGCTCACACGTCCATTCCAGTCCGTGGCTAGGCTCCGCCCCCCCCCCCCCCCACACACAGCATTTTATATCCACATATGAGGTATTTCCATACACAGAAGCAATGGAGTTAAAAAATTTGGGGGGCATTTTCTCCTATTACCCTATGTGCAAACCTATTTTGTCATTTTACGGCCCACTTTTCAAAACACCTGTGAGGTGTAAATACTTACTGTACCCCTTGTTACGTTCCTTGAGGGGTGTAGTTTCCAAAATGATGGCACTTGAGGGGGGGGTCCCGCTGTTCTGGCATAATGGAATGGTAGCTCTCTAAACGCTCAAGGCCCCTGACCAATTCCAGCAAAATTCTCCAAAAGCTGAATGGCGCTCCTGCTCTTTTGAGACCTGGTGTGCACCCACAGAGCAGTTAATATCCAAATATGAGGTATGTCCTTACTCAAAAGAAATGTATTTCCAAATTGTGGGGGACATTTTCTCCTGTTACCACTTGTGAAAATGAAAAATTTGGGGTAACCCCAGCATTTTAGTGTAAAAAATCTAATTTTTCCTTTTCACATTCCATTTCACATTATCAAACACCTGTGAAGTGTTAAAGGGGTACTCCGCCCCTAGACATCTTATCCCCTATCCAAAGGATAGGGGATAAGATGACAGATCGCCACGGTCCCGCTGCTTGGGAGCCATGGGATCGCCGATGCGGCACTGCGCTATCATTGCTGCACAGAGCGAGTTCGCTCTGTGCGTAATGACGTGCGATACAGGGGACGGAGCAGCATGACGTCATGCCTCCGCCCCTTGTGACATCACGGCTCGTCCCCTTAATGCAAGTCTATGGCAGGGGGCGTGGCGACCACCATGCCCCCTCCCATAGACTTGTATTGAGGGGGGCAAGCCGTGACGTCAAGAGGGGCGGAGCCGTGAAGTAACGATGCTCCGGCCCCTGTATTGCCCGTCATTACGCGCAGAGCGAACTCGCTCTGCGGCGTAATGATAGCGTGGTGCCGCAGCGGCGATCCCGGGGCTCCCCAGCAGCGGGATCGCGGCGACCTGACATCTTATCCCCTATCCTTTGCCTCTTGAAAACGCTGTGGAGACGGCGAAACATGTAGAGGCGGCAATCTAGTGTTTTAAGTTGTTGTCAGAGTAGGCATATAGGGCTGCAGACAGTGGAGCAATGTTGCTCAGATCTCACAAGCACTAACCTACCCGACATCTTATTTTTAATACACACTTTACTGGGTTTATTTAATTTTCATTTTAATTGGATATATAATAAAAGTTATATTTTAGGGGGGACTATTTAGAGGTGTTTTGCACCCCGGGCTACGGCCTTGGGGTTAAGTAATTAGTTGTGTTCTTTGGCCTTTATAGTCCCCTTTTGGTCTAATTTGGGGTTTTTTGTTTCACTATACTGCTTGTTACGTTCCTTGAGGGGTGTAGTTTCCAAAATAGTATGCCATGTGTTTTGTTTTGTTTTCTGGCACCATAGGGGCTTCCTAAATACGACATGCCCCCCAAAAAACATTTCAGCAAAATTCTCTCTCCAAAACCCAAATGTGACTCCTTCTCTTCTGAGCATTGTAGTGCGCCAGCAGAGCACATGACGTCCACATGTGGGGTATTTACTCAGAAGAGATGGGGTTACAAATTTTGGGGGGTATTTTTTACTAATAATTCTTGTAAAAATGCTAAATTTGGGGGGAAAAACAGCATTTTAATGAAAAAAAATATTTCATTTACACATCCAACTTTACTGAAAAGTCGTCTAGCACCTGTGGGGTGTTAAGGCTCAATGGACCCCTTTGCTGTTATGGCACTATGTGCGACATGCCCCCAAAAACCTTTTCAGGAAAATTCTCTCTCCAAAAGCCAAATGTGACTCCTTCTCTTCTGAGCATTGTAGTGTGCCAGCAGAGAACATGATGTGCACATACTATTACCTCTTGTAAAAATGGTAAAAAAATTCATTTTAGTGAAAAAAAATTTGTTTACACATCCAACTTTACCAAAAAGATGTCAAACACCTGTGGGTAGTAAAGGCTCACTGGACCCCTTGTTACGTGCCTTGAGGGGTGTTCTGGCACCATAGGGGCTTCCAAATTGTGACATGCCCCCCAAAAACCATTTCAGCAAAATTCTTTCTCCAAAAGCCAAATGTGACTCCTTCTCCTCTGAGTATTGTAGTGCACCAGCAGAGCACATGATGTCCACATATGGGGTATTTCCATACTCAAGAGAAAGTGGGTTACACATTTTGGGGGGCTTTTTCTCCTTTTACCCATTGTAAAAATTCAAAAACTGAGTCTACAAGAGCATGCGAGTGTAAAAAAATGAAGATTTTGAATTTTGTCCTTCACTTTGCTGCTATTTCTTTGAAACATCTAAAGGGTTAACAAACTTATCTGAATGTCATTTTGAATACTTTGAGGGGTGCAGTTTTTATAATGTGGTCATTTATGGGGTATTTCTAATTTGAAGGCCCCTCAAATGCACTTCAAAACTGAACTCATCCCTGAAAATATCCGATTTTGTAAATTTTGTGAAAAATTTGAAAATTGCTTCTGAACTTTAAAGCCCACTGATGTCTTCCAAAAGTAAAAACATGTCAACTTTATGATGCCAACATATTGTATATGTGAATCAATATAACATTTATTTGGAATGTCAATTTCTTTTACAAGCAGAGAGCTTCAAAGTTAGAAAAATGCAAAATTTTCTAATTTGCATGAAATTTTGGGATTTTTCACCAAGAAATTATGCAAGTATCAATGGAAATTTACCACTATCATAAAGTAGAATATGTCACGAAAAAACAGTGGTCAGATGTGCAAAAAATGCTCTGGTCCTTAAATGGGCACTGTCAGATACAAAAACTTTTGATATATTGTAAGGCCAAGTTTCCACTTGATTTTTTTTCTGGCAGTTTTTGGAATACTGCCACAAGCAGTTTTTGAGCCAAAGCCAGAAGTGTATTCAAAAGGAACAGGAAACTTAGCCAAAAGCATGTAAAACCAATAGGTTTTGCAATAAAATTTTCAGTATTTCATACTGAAAAAGCCAGTCAAAGAACTGCCTCCCCTGCCTCCTTGGACACATACTAGTCCTGCTGTGTCCATGCATCATCATCTACATCATGGACACAATTCCTTGATTGACAGGTGTGAGCGCTGGGCTCACAGCTGGAGGAAAAATCCTCCCACTGTCAGCTAGTGTCCCGCTACTGTCAGTGAGGGCAAGCTGGGAGTTGTAGTTTTGCTAATGCTAGGGGAGATGGGAGCAGACAGCATACTGAGGGAGGGGGGCGGAGACCTGCACAGTGAGGCCACACCCTCTCCCTTTGAGAGGAATTCAAACTAGTGAGCTAAATTAAAAGTGTAAAAAATAAATAAATAAATAAAGGTGCTAGACAAAAAAAATAGATGTACATGGTCAGGATTAGGTTCTGAATGATATATGTAAAAAATATTTTTGTTGGATCTGATGGGTACGCTTTAAGGTCATAATGGGCTGTGTCCTAAAGGGGTTAAACCAAAAATACCAGTGCCCCCTGTCCAGATAAGGCTACTGTTTGAAGGTAGCACCCTTTGTGAACCTACAAATCTATGTTTTTCCTTCATGTGTGAGATAAATTTTGGGCATCCTTCTCCGTATGCCAAGAATATAGATGTTTCTTAAATCTATGCAATAAAGGGGGAATAGGTTTTCCAAGGGAAAAAATACCTGCATGGACATATTACCGCATGCCCAACATAATCTAAATGACAAGTTATAAAATCAGTATGATATTATACAAGAAATTATTATACATGAAATAGTATAACAAGATTATGTTGTGTACGGTAATATGTCCATGCAGATATTTTTACTTCGAAAAAACTTTCCCTTTGTTTCATAGATTTCAGAAACAGCTGTATTCATTGCATAAGGAGAAGGTATTCCCAAGATGCATCTCACACATGAAGGAAAAACTTATGAGTCATATTATAGGTACTACCTTCTAACAGTGGCATGGATCGGCACACAAGATTATTGCAGGCCGAGTCGAGCGGATTATCCAGATGGGGGCCACTAGTATTTTGGGATTAAAGGGGTATTACAGGATTTATTTTATTTGACTATACTACAGGGGCTGTAAAGTTAGTGTAGTTCATAATATAGTGTCTGTACCTGTGTGTGACGGTTTTCTCACAATTCTTCTGTGATTTTCACCCCAATAATAATTTTTACCAGTATACAAAATGACTGTTGTTTCAGATTTTTCTCAGTTTGCAATGCGGCAGAGACCTGACTCACTAGTCAGCTGATGACAGGGAGACTGTCTGCTTCAATGGGTGGAGGGATCGCTTGCTGGGAGAGAGATCAATCTGCAACAGCTGTAGGCACCCTGATTGAAAACCACAGTTCTTTGAATGGATGCAGCTCAATTATGTTTCAATGGGTGGGGGGGGCTAATTTGTGGGAGGAAGGAAGATGGAAATGTGGGATTTGTAGTCAAAAATAGAAAAGTCAAACAGGAAATACAAGTTCACAAAACGCTAGCCACAGTATTATGGTAATCTCACAACATAGCCATTTATCCCCAAGACAAGCACAGATCCTTCCTAAGCATGTCCATTACTGTCTGCCAGGTACGTACTAAAATGACCTTATGGTGGATAACCCCTTTAAATGATTGCAATGAATCACCTTCTTTTTGGAATTTACCAGAAATGTTTACAATTTCGGGAAAATCAAATCAAAAATGCAAAATGCAAACACCGTCTCAGGGGAGATGTATAATTGCTATATATCTGCATCTTTTATGAATAACTATATATCTAGGTGGAGACGGAGGGGGTCTGTGAGCAGCTAGAAAAGATCTGATAGGTGATGTTTTCCCATAGTTCACAGGAAGTTAGCTGATCCAGGAAAGATCCGTTCCTCTGACACATTAAAGGGGTATTCCAGGACAAAACTTTTTATTATATATCAACTGGCTCCAGAAAGTTAAACAGATTTGTAAATGACTTCTTTTAAAAAATCTTAATCCTTCCAATAGTTATTAGCTTCTGAAGTTGAGTTGTTGTTTTCTGTCTAACTGCTCTCTGATCACTCACGTCCCGTGAGCTTTGCAGTTCCTATGGGGATATTCTCCCATCATGCACAGCTCCCGGGACGTGACATCATCATTGAGCAGTTAGACAGAAAACTTCAGAAGCTAATAACTATTGGAAGGATTAAGATTTATTAATAGAAGTAATTTACAAATCTGTTTAACTTTCCGGAGCCAGTTGATATATATATATATATATATATATATATATATATATATATATATATATAAGGTTTTGCCTGGAATACCCCTTTAACCACTGTGATTTTCTGTGGAGCAGGATGTTGATCACATGACCCAATTACAGTAATGAAACATGGATGCAGCTGGGCTGGAAAAAACAGATGACAATATAGGACTAGTGATGGTGACTGTGCAAAATGTGAGCAAACAAGGAGTGCTTCTTTAACATGCAGTCAGTACTTGGTTTCAGCTATTCTGACAACATAACTGCACATCAGAGCATCTAGTAGCAACCAGTAAAGAAAAAAAATTACTGGGTTATTATCTCCAGCATTCTATGTTAAATGGCCTTTCACTTTAAAACATAACTTTTTGGTGTGAAGCTATTACAAATGTTTCTAGTACTTGAATCTTTCTCATTCCACAGGATTATTATTCAGGGGCTGTAGCACCGTCTTCTTTCTCACAGCAAGAAGTTGCTAATATGTGACAGCTCTGTATCCACTTGTATTACACGCACTTAAAATCTACAAGACCTCATTGTGAGCACTCAATAAAAGAACTTATCAATGGCCCTTTTCATATGATACTTCATAGGGGGCAAATGACAGATGGATTGGAAAGACTTTATGTCAATCTTTGGCTCTCGGCTTTTGTATAATGAAGATATCTCATTATATTAAATGTGGGAAAATAGTAAGAAAGAACTCGAGAAATATTCTGATTTTAGATGAGAAAATCAATTGTAAAAGTTTTTGAAAAGTTTCCTACAGGGTTTCTGAGTTCTAACACCCACTAGATTATAATTGACTCCTTAAAGAGGCAGGCGGCCCTTGACTATGTTAAGTTTATTTTCATGATATGAATGGGTGCAAGAAATATAGTACACTAGTCACTTTACAAACTTGAAAGTTCATCTGGCTTGTTAAGAGTTAGCATCTATGAGTAGCACAGAGTTTCACCATCTTTCACTACATTTAGGTATTCTGATATGTAATCATGCATAGGAAATACTGGAAGTTACATTAGCCTATGTGTTGGTAGTAGAGTATGTGGAGCCAGAGGTGGCTCTCTAATTAGGCGATTTAGGCGGCTGCCTAAGGCCTCGCGCTAAAAGGGGCCTCGGGGCGTCTGCTCCGGGCCCCGTGCCCACAGGGGGTCCCCATCACATTCGGGACATCCTTTTGTCCCGAAAAATCTTTTCAGGACACAAGGATGCCACGGTTACCTCTCTGCGGCCCCGCATTAACTTTAAAAACGCAAGGGCCGCCAGAAGGTAGCGCATACAGGGACGTCACTAATGTCCCGTGCGTGCGCCCATAGAAGAGCAGAGCGGAGGACGCGTGCGCATGGTAAGTAACCAGCGGCACGTCATCTTCATTATTCCGACCATAGGCCATAGCAGTAGATCGTGACCCCACAGCAGTGGTTGAAATACTGAAGTGGGGCAGTAAACAGGCATACAGCCTCCAGCCATACACTGTATATGACTGAAGGCTGTATGTCTGTGGGGGGAACTGTACTGCACCTAATGTGGAGAACTATACTGCACCTAATGTGGGGAACTGTACTGCACCTAATGTGGGGGAACTGTACTGCACCTAATGTGGGGGACTGTACTGCACCTAATGTGGGGAACTATACTGCACCTAATGTGGGGAACTATATGGCACCTAATGTGGGGGGAACTATACTGCACCTAATGTGGGGGAACTATTCTGCACCTAATGTGAGGGAACTATACTGCACCTAATGTGGGGAACTATACTGCACCTAATGTGGGAGAACTGTACTGCACCTAATGTGGTGAACTATACTGCACCTATGTGGGGGACTATACTGCACCTAATGTGGGGGACTATACTGCACCTAATGTGGGGGACTATACTGCACCTAATGTGGGGAACCATACTGCACCTAATGTGGTGGACTATACTGCACCTAATGTGGGGGACTATACTGCACCTATTGTGGGGGACTATACTGCACCTAATGTGGGGAGCTATACTGCACCTAATGTGGGGGAGCTATACTGCAACTAATGTGGGGGAGTTATACTGCACCTAATGTGGGGGAACTATACTGCACCTAATGTGGGGGAGCTATACTGCAACTAATGTGGGGGAGCTATACTGCACCTAATGTGGGGGAAATATACTGTACTTAATGTGGGGGGAAAGGGTTATTAGAGCAGCAGAAAAGAGGAAGGAGAGCAGCAGGAGAGCAAATACAATGGGAAGAAGAGACAACAAAATGGGATGGAGAGCAGAAAAAATTGGAAGAGGAGCAGAGGAAGGATAGCAAAGGGAAGGGGAGCAGAAGGAGAGCAAAGAAAAGGGGAATGAGAGCAGAGAAAAGGGAAGGAGAGCAATAAAAAGTTGACTCCTTGGCTGATATCAGAATTGACATCAGTTTTAAGCCAATCCAAGGCTTTCCTATGAGAAAGCACTGTGATTGACTGAGATCATCAATTTTGATTATGTCAGCCAATTTGGCGCATCCAGCACTGGCGGGCTTCTGCAACTCTAGAATTAAGGTACCTTTTTTCTAAATTTAAAGGGGATGTTGGGTGCTGAATAGTTTCCCACTATAGGGTCAGGAATACACTTTTGTGTTCCTGATTCTATAGTGTTTTTTGAATACCCTGTTGACAACTTTATTTCAGTTTTAGGAGACACCAACAAGAATAACTGAGTAGTCAGACACATTTTTTTTAATCTACACCCAATGTTCGTGTATAGATATTTTGTAGAATAATTTAATTAGAAAAATAAAATTTCAAAAGCTGTGAATAGCGAGGTTATGATATATATTAAAGTTTGCCTTAAAATGTACAATTTATACAGATAATTTTAATATTGCCTACTTTTTTTTCTTCTTTTTATCGCACTTGGGGGGCCTCAGATTTATTTTCGCCTAAGACCTCAAAAAGTCTAGAGCCGCCTCTGTGTGGGGCTCTATACCATACAATAGGAAAAAGGGACAACAAAATGGGATGGAGAGCAGAAAAAATTGGAAGAGGAGCAGAGGAAGGATAGCAAAGGGAAGGGGAGCAGAAGGAGAGCAAAGAAAAGGGGAATGAGAGCAGAGAAGATTAATTTTCACCTAAGGCCTGAAAAAGTCTAGAGCCGCCTCTGTGTGGGGCTCTATACCATTCTCTGTGTGTGTGTGTGTGTGTGTGTGTGTCAATAGTCCACGTTGTGTCTATCTGTGTGTGGGAAGTATCAAAACTTCAGTGGATGTTGACCTTTATGGGCTACTGATAATGCTAAAAGGGGCCTGATAGTGACCTCCAGGCAGAGGGGATGGAGAATAAATTAAATTGACAGACACACTTCTTTGTTTGCAAACTGTAGAAGACTTTACACAGATTAAGCACTTCAAGCTTGGTGGTTATAGGAGCATATTTAGGAAGTGTAGAGCCCAACATTATACTGTGTGGTATAAGTAGGAATAAATATATACTGTACCTATAGGGAAGGGGGGGAGAGGGGGGTGCTCTGCATACACTGTACCTATAGGGAATATATGCAGAGCACCCCCCCCCTGCTCACCTGATATGCCATGCAGCGATCTCCTCAGCAGGGGCCGTGTCTTCTCCCCTCCACAGTACAGGCGCTGATGAGTGACGTACTGTACCTATAGGGAAGGGGGGGAGAGGGGGGGGTGCTCTGCATATACTGTACCTATAGGGAAGGGGGGGAGAAGGGGGTGCTCTGCATATACTGTACCTATAGGGAAGGGGGGAGGGGGGTGCTCTGCATATACTGTACCTATAGGGAAGGGGGGGAGAGGGGGGGCTCTGCATATACTGTACCTATAGGGAAGGGGGGGGAGAGGGGGGGCTCTGCATATACTGTACCTATAGGGAAGGGGGGGGTGCTCTGCATATACTGTACCTATAGGGAAGGGGGGAGGGGGGTGCTCTGCATATACTATACCTATAGGGAAGGGGGGGATAGGGGGGGCTCTGCATATACTGTACCTATAGGGAAGGTGGAGAGGGGGGTGCTCTGCATATACTGTACCTATAGGGAAGGGGGGAAGAGGGGGGCTCTGCATATACTGTACCTATAGGGAAGCGGGGGAGAGGGGGGTGCTCTGCATATACTGGACCTATAGGGAAGGGGGGGAGAGGGGGTGCTCTGCATATACTGTACCTATAGGGAAGGGGGGAGGGGGGCTCTGCATATACTGTACCTATAGGGAAGGGGGGTGCTCTGCATATACTGTACCTAACGGGAATGGGGAAAGGGTGGTGCTCTGCATATATTGTACCTATAGGGAAGTGGGATAGGGGGGGGCTCTGCATATACTGTACCTATAGGGAAGGGGGGTGAGGGGGGTGCTCTGCATATACTGTACCTATAGGGAAGGGGGGGAGAGGGGGGGTGCTCTGCATATACCTATGGGAAAGGGAGGGAGAGGGGGTGTAGCTCTGCATATACCTATGGGGAAGAGGGGGGGTGTAGCTCTGCATATACCTATGGGGAAGACGGGGGGGTGTAGCTCTGCACATACCTATGGGAAAGAGGGGGGGTGTAACTCTGCATATACCTATGGGAAAGGGGGGGAGTGTATCTCTACATATACCTATGGGAAAGAGGGGGGTGTAGCTCTGCATATACCTATGGGAAAGAGGGGGGGTGTAGCTCTGCATATACCTATGGGAAAGAGGGGGGTGTAACTCTGCATATACCTATGGGAAAGAGGGGGGTGTAGCTCTCCATATACCTATGGGAAAGAGAGGGGGTGTAACTCTGCATATACCTATGGGAAAGAGGGGGGGATGTAACTCTGTATATACCTATGGGAAAGAGGGGGTTACCTGGCTACCTACCTACCTGCCCTTTTACTGTGCAGGACAACAAAGAAGGGCATTATTACAGTTTGTGGGCCTATAGATGCGAAGATTGTGTAGAGGAGGGGAGGGCACTGAAAAAATTAGTCTGACATGTTTTTCAATAAAATTTCAAAAGCTGTGAATAGCGAGGTTATGATATATATTAAAGTTTGCCTTAAAATGTACAATTTATACAGATAATTTTAATATTGCCTACTTTTTTTTCTTCTTTTTATCGCACTTGGGGGGCCTCAGATTTATTTTCGCCTAAGACCTCAAAAAGTCTAGAGCCGCCTCTGTGTGGGGCTCTATACCATACAATAGGAAAAAGGGACAACAAAATGGGATGGAGAGCAGAAAAAATTGGAAGAGGAGCAGAGGAAGGATAGCAAAGGGAAGGGGAGCAGAAGGAGAGCAAAGAAAAGGGGAATGAGAGCAGAGAAGATTAATTTTCACCTAAGGCCTGAAAAAGTCTAGAGCCGCCTCTGTGTGGGGCTCTATACCATTCTCTGTGTGTGTGTGTGTGTGTGTCAATAGTCCACGTTGTGTCTATCTGTGTGTGGGAAGTATCAAAACTTCAGTGGATGTTGACCTTTATGGGCTACTGATAATGCTAAAAGGGGCCTGATAGTGACCTCCAGGCAGAGGGGATGGAGAATAAATTAAATTGACAGACACACTTCTTTGTTTGCAAACTGTAGAAGACTTTACACAGATTAAGCACTTCAAGCTTGGTGGTTATAGGAGCATATTTAGGAAGTGTAGAGCCCAACATTATACTGTGTGGTATAAGTAGGAATAAATATATACTGTACCTATAGGGAAGGGGGGGAGAGGGGGGTGCTCTGCATACACTGTACCTATAGGGAATATATGCAGAGCACCCCCCCCCTGCTCACCTGATATGCCATGCAGCGATCTCCTCAGCAGGGGCCGTGTCTTCTCCCCTCCACAGTACAGGCGCTGATGAGTGACGTACTGTACCTATAGGGAAGGGGGGAGAGGGGGGGTGCTCTGCATATACTGTACCTATAGGGAAGGGGGGGAGAAGGGGGTGCTCTGCATATACTGTACCTATAGGGAAGGGGGGTGCTCTGCATATACTGTACCTATAGGGAAGGGGGGGAGAGGGGGGGCTCTGCATATACTGTACCTATAGGGAAGGGGGGGAGAGGGGGGGCTCTGCATATACTGTACCTATAGGGAAGGGGGGGTGCTCTGCATATACTGTACCTATAGGGAAGGGGGGAGGGGGGTGCTCTGCATATACTATACCTATAGGGAAGGGGGGGATAGGGGGGGCTCTGCATATACTGTACCTATAGGGAAGGGGGAGAGGGGGGTGCTCTGCATATACTGTACCTATAGGGAAGGGGGGAAGAGGGGGGCTCTGCATATACTGTACCTATAGGGAAGCGGGGGAGAGGGGGGTGCTCTGCATATACTGGACCTATAGGGAAGGGGGGGAGAGGGGGTGCTCTGCATATACTGTACCTATAGGGAAGGGGGGAGGGGGGGCTCTGCATATACTGTACCTATAGGGAAGGGGGGTGCTCTGCATATACTGTACCTAACGGGAATGGGGAAAGGGTGGTGCTCTGCATATATTGTACCTATAGGGAAGTGGGATAGGGGGGGGGCTCTGCATATACTGTACCTATAGGGAAGGGGGGTGAGGGGGGTGCTCTGCATATACTGTACCTATAGGGAAGGGGGGAGAGGGGGGGTGCTCTGCATATACCTATGGGAAAGGGAGGGAGAGGGGGTGTAGCTCTGCATATACCTATGGGGAAGAGGGGGGGTGTAGCTCTGCATATACCTATGGGGAAGACGGGGGGGTGTAGCTCTGCACATACCTATGGGAAAGAGGGGGGGTGTAACTCTGCATATACCTATGGGAAAGGGGGGGAGTGTATCTCTACATATACCTATGGGAAAGAGGGGGGTGTAGCTCTGCATATACCTATGGGAAAGAGGGGGGGTGTAGCTCTGCATATACCTATGGGAAAGAGGGGGGTGTAACTCTGCATATACCTATGGGAAAGAGGGGGGTGTAGCTCTCCATATACCTATGGGAAAGAGAGGGGGTGTAACTCTGCATATACCTATGGGAAAGAGGGGGGGATGTAACTCTGTATATACCTATGGGAAAGAGGGGGTTACCTGGCTACCTACCTACCTGCCCTTTTACTGTGCAGGACAACAAAGAAGGGCATTATTACAGTTTGTGGGCCTATAGATGCGAAGATTGTGTAGAGGAGGGGAGGGCACTGAAAAAATTAGTCTGACATGTTTTTCCTGCAGATGTTAAGAAATCCACATGGCGGTCTTATCCGGACGGAGAAGAAAAGGAAAGAGGACGCCGCTGATCAGAAAAGACGTAATTGTGAGTCCCAAAATGTAACTGTAATCACTTATATGGTATACGCATCCTGTGTACAGCTGATATCTACCGCCATATGGTCCTGTATATAATCACTTATTTGATACACAGATCCTGAATAATATACTGGTCTGTGTATAGTGGTTTTGTTCAGTACAGTATAGCGGTATTATCCAGTTATTGTGTGGTGGTATACATTTACTCCTTGTATACCAGTATTATTGGTCATGGAAATTTACCTACGTTAAAGTGTTTCTTACATATATACATTTTAATTTATTGTGTGAGGGATTTGGGTGGAATAGGAGCATGGCAGAAAATTGACGAGCTGCAGAGCCTAGTAGGGGCACTTGCCTTTTTTTTGGTCCGGGGGCCCCAAGTGTTGTCTGTGTGTCTGTGAGTGTGTGGGGGGGGGGGGTGCCAAACAAAGGGTCCGCCCCTCCTTAGCAGCAGGGGCCCGCGTCTTCTTCCCTCCACAGCACAGGCGCCGATGAGTGATGTCATCGGCGCCTGTATTGCGTGCTGCATGGGTGCGGAGGTCACGTCTCCTCTTCGGCTCAGACATAGTGGGATTTGCACCCAAGGCCCCAGCGCTGCAAGTCAGCAGTGCTAACCTCTGAGCCACCATGCTACCCTTACCATACATCTAATATGCACGGTTGCTAAAATGGACAGAGATGTCAGCAGAGAGTACCAGAAAAATTAGGCATGTACACATGGCTCAAAAATTTGGTATTGTTGCAGCTGCAGCTGCAGCAGCACCCAGAAAAATTGTGGCAGCATAAAAAGTGCAGCACCAGAGGCCAGAAAAACTAGGCATGTACCCATGGCTGAAAAATAAGAACAAGCGCATATCCAAGAGTCCAGAAGACTAAATAATGCAGGACGGAGAAACAGACAAAGAAATTCTTTTCTAAATGAAAATTTTCATCAAATAAAGAAACAGAGTTCATCCCTCTCTGTATTTAATTTTTGAAAATGTAAGTTTAGAAATCACACGCAACAAGCGTTCCTTTGTGTAATGGTTAGTACTCTTGAAAATTCAAGTTTAAATTATCAAAAAGTCCAGAAGACTCTATGATGCAGGACGGTGAAAATCACAGAGAAATCCTTTTCCAAATAACATTTTTCATCAAATCAAGATGAAAGCAGGGGCAAGAAATATAAGAACAAGCGCATATCCAAGAGTCCAGAAGACTCTATAATGCAGGACGGAGAAACAGACAAAGAAATTATTTTCTAAATAAAATTTTTCATCAAATAAAGAAACAGAGTTCTTCCCTCTCTGTATTTTACTTTTGAAAATTTAAGTTAAAAAATCACACGCAACAAGCGTTCCTTTGTGTAATGGTTGGTACTCTTGAAAATTCAAGTTTAAATTATCATAAAGTCCAGAAGACTCTATAATACAGGACGGTGAAAAACACAAAGAAATCCTTTTCAAAAGCACGCCATGGCCGTGTAGGAACGCCTGAAATGGCCACACACCCTCCTGGACTGCTTCAGGACATCCTGTAAGCCTGGGTACTTGAGCACAAAGCGTTGCATTGGCACATGTGTCAACTTGCCCAACCTCAATGCCGCCAACAAATTTATTCCGTTGTCACAAACCACCTTGCCGATCTCCAGTTGGTGCGGAGTCAGCCACTGGTCCACCTGTGCGTTCAGGGCTGACAGAAGCGCTGGTGCAGTGTGACTCTCCGTTTTGAGGCAAGTCAACCCCAAGATGGCGTGACACTGCGGTATCCGGGATGTGGAATAGCACCTGGGGAGCTGTGGGGGGTGGGGGTGCCAGTGATGTGGAGCAAGATGCAGCAGTGGAAGAGGACTCGGCCGAGGAGGTTATGGAATAGGATGGAGTAGGAGGAGTAGAGGAGGTGGTAGCACGCCCGCCTGCAAGTCGTGGCGGTGTCACCAACTCCTTTGCAGAGCCACGCATTCCATGCTTGGCAGCCGTCACCAGGTTTACCCAATGCGCAGTGTAGGTGATATACCTGCCCTGACCATGCTTTGCAGACCAGGTATCAGTGGTCAGATGGACCCTTGCCCCTACACTGTGTGCCAGACATGCCATAATTTCCTTTTGCACAATGGAGTAAAGGTTGGGGATTGCCTTTTGTGCAAAAAAATTTCGTCCGGGTACCTTCCACTGCAGTGTCCCAATGGCTACAAATTTTTTAAAGGCCTCAGACTCCACCAGCTTGCATGTTAAAAGATGGCGGGCTTGCAGTTCCGACAAGCCAGCTGTCAGACGCCGGGCTAGGGGGGGACTTTGAGACATTGTCTTCTTGCGCTCAAACATCTCCTTGACAGACACCTGACTGTGGGCAGATGAGCAGGAACTGCTCAAGGCGAGAGACGGAGAGGCGGATGGTTGACAGGGGGCAAGGAGAGCAGCAGTGGTTGACCTGGCTGAAGATGCTGGACCAGAAGGAGGATGGCGGCTTTGACTTTGTGTGCTGCTTGTACTGACGTGTTGATCCCACAGGCATTTGTGATGTGACATCATGTGCCTTCGCAAAGCAGTTGTGCCTAGATGGGTGTTGGACTTCCCATGACTCAGTTTCTTCTGGCACAGGTTGCAAATGGCCTCGCTGTTGTCAGAGGCAGACACACAAAAAAATGCCACACTGCTGAGCTCTGCGATGAAGGCATTCTGGTGGTGGCAACAGCATGCGTTGATTGGCGTCCCATTTGGCTGACCCCAGGTGCCGATGCATGCTGTCTGACTGTGCCACTAGCTCCTTGTGACGACCTCCCCCTGCTTCCAACTCGTCTCCTCCTCCTCTCAGTCTCCCCACCTGAACTTTCCCCCTCTTCTTCTCTTCTAGCAGGCCCCCACGTGGCATTCACGGACACATCGTCATCATCAACACCTTCACCGCTATCTGACACCTCAAGAAAGGAAACAGCAGCGGGTACAACATCATCATCACACCGTACGTCCATGTGTGTAATGCTGCCTGACTGAGACATATCCCTTTTAACTACATCCTCTGGCAATAATGGTTGCGCATCACTCATGTCTTCAAACTGATGTGTAAATAACTCCTCTGATGGATCAAGTAAAGCTGCTGCGGTGCTAGTGTTGGTGGTGGCGGCAGGCGGGCAATTGGTAGCATGAGGAGGAGGAGGAGAAGGATGGTGCGTCAAGGTTCCGAGCGGAAGCTGTAGTAGATTGGGTGTCTTGTGATAGCCAGTCAACTAAGTCCTCAGAACTTTGGGGGTTCAGGGTACGTGGCTTCTGAGCACTGGCCATTCTAGGGCCAAAGGGAATCCCAGTACCACGACGGCCCCTGCGGGGTGGCCTTCCTCTGCCTGTCATTTTTTTGGTTAAATTTGCACAAGTGTCACACCAAATGTGATTTGCACTAGGTTGACACAATTTGCCCTGCAGGCAAAAAAAATTGCAACTGTGACGTGAACTGACAGTGACGACTGGTTTTATTTAACAGCCAAAAAAGGTATTTTTTTTTATTTGCATAACTGTCACACCTAATGTGATTTGCACTAGGATGACACAATTTGCCCTGCAGGCAAAAAAAACTGGCAACCGTGACGTGAACTGACAGTGACGACTGGTTTTATTTAACAGCCAAAAAAGGCTGCTTTTTTTTTATTTGCACAACTGTCACACCAAATGTGATTTGCACTAGTGTGACAATGAGCAAAAAAGCTTGCCAGCGGAGTTTCCCTTTTAAGCAGTGGTCCCCAACCAGGGTTCCTCCAGCTGTTGCAAAACACACGGACTGATATATTTCAGCCCTTTGAATACTGTAGTAGTTAGTTGCTTTAAAGAAAAAAAGCTTGCCAGCGGAGTTCCCCTTTTATGCAGTGGTCCCCAACCAGGGTGCCTCCAGCTGTTGCAAAACACACGGACTGATATATTTCAGCCCTTTGAATACTGTAGTAGTTAGCTGCTTTAAAGGAAAAAAAAAGCTTGCCAGCGGAGTTCCCCTTTTATGCATTGGTCCCCAACCAGGGTGCCTCCAGCTGTTGCAAAACACACAGACTGATATATTTCAGCCCTTTGAATGCTCTAGTAGTTAGTTGCTTTAAAGAAAAAAAGCTTGCCAGCGGAGTTCCCCTTTTATGCAGTGGTCCCCAACTAGGGTGCCTACAGCTGTTGCAAAACACACGGACTGATATATTTCAGCCCTTTGAATACTGTAGTAGTTAGTTGCTTTAAAGAAAAAAAGCTTGCCAGCGGAGTTCCCCTTTTAAACAGTGGTCCCCAACCAGGGTGCCTCCAGCTGTTGCAAGACACACGGACTGATATCTTTCAGCCCTTTGAATACTGTAGTAGTTAGTTGCTTGAAGGAACTTAAGTTTGATTCTGGAGTACCCCTTTTAACCAGTGGTTCCCTCCCAACCAGGGTGCCTCCAGCTGTTGCAAGACACATGGACTGATATCTTTCAGCCCTAAAAAGGGCTTTTTTGGGTGCTTTCCTTAAAGCAGATGTTACACTAGTGCTTTAGAAGTAAACTGAACCCTGAATACACCACCTATCAGCAACTTAGCTATCGCTTTCCCTATACAGAAAGAGCAGCTTCTCTGAGCCTCCACTTCCTAAGCCTGCAGCATTCTGAATGAGGGTAAAATGGCATCCGTGCAAGAGGTAGGAGGGTCTGGAAGGGAGGGACTTCTGCTGATTGGCTGTAATGTGTCTGCTGACTCTGACTCACAGGGTCAAAGTTTACTGCAATGTTAAAGTATAGAGGGCGGATCGAACTTCACATATGTTCGCCCGGCGATGTGAACGCGAACATGCTAAATTCGACGGGAACTGTTCACCGGCGAACAATTCGCGAAATCTCTAGCTTTGATCTTTCCTTAACTGCAGGTCCTACTGCTCCCAACATGGAGCACACTCTGCTCCATGCTTGGAGCTTTAGTACCTGCATTAATAGACAGATCACAGCGAGAGTCACTTCTGACACTAGTTGTGATTGTCCTGCACAATGAATAGATGCGGGCGGCCGGCCACTCTTCTCTGGTCACCCATTTGCACCCGTTTGCTTCCTGTTCCGTTTTTTTTTTTTTACATGAGATAAGACGTTGCATGCAGTATTTTTTCTCCCATCAAAAATAACAGTATAGAAACGGATATTATAAATTTAACATTGAAGTCTATGGCAAACGGTTGAACCTCTAGTTTCATCCGTTTGCCTCCGGTTTATAATATCAATTTCTGAATTGTTATTACTTCTGAGCATGCTCAGAAGAAGTGACATCAGCAGACTCCTGCAGTGCCGAGGGACTATTTCTACTCCCATCATGGAACAGACTTTTTCCATGGTGGGAGTAGTAGTTCCCTGGCTGCGGGAGTCTGCCAGCAGCTGGGGAAGCTACATTAGTGTTTGTACTGCTACCCCCATCATGGAACAAAGTCTGTTCCATGTTGGGGGTAGTAGTAAAGGTCATAGGGATTGAGCGCACCAGGTCTCACTTCTGAGACCCGATGCGATCAGAAGTTATTAAGCAGGGGAGTGAGCGGCTTCATGTAGGCTTCATTCATTCATTCGCCACCTCCGCAACCGCCCGACATGTCCATGCTGCTGCCCTGCTCCTAGCGCAATCAGCGCACCTCCGGGACATGTCTATTCTCTGCTGCTCATTTCCGTACCCAACAGTGATGATGAGCTACAGAGAATAGACATGTCCCGGCAATGCGCTGATTGCCCTAGGAGCAGGGCAGCAGCGGGGAAATGTTGGGTGGCGGTGAATGAATGAATTAAGCCTACATGCGGGACATGTCGGCTTCATTCATTCACCGCTGCCAGTTCCCGACATGTCCCCTGGGGGAATAAGCACACTGAGGCCAATGCATTATTATAAGCACACTGGGTCCAATGAATTATTATAAACACACTGGGGCCAATGAATTATTATAAACATGCATGGAGGCATAAATTTGGGGGACAAAGTAGTAGTTTAAAAAAAAAACACAGAGAGCCCTGAATTGCTTCTCGGTGCCGGCCATTCAGGGCTCCCAGAGGGGGTTTAAAAAATGAAAGTTTACACAGTAGTATATGCATCGCAGGGTAGTGGAGCCTGCCGCTCTTTCCCCTGCTTTATAATAGCTGATCGCATCGGGTATCAGAAGTGAGATCCGGTGCGATCAATCTCTTATCCCCTGTACTACTACCCCCAACATGGAACAGACTCTGTTCCAAGATGGGGGTAGTAGTACAAACACTAATGTAGCCTCCCCAGCCACCTGAAGACTCCCGCAGCTGGGGAAATACTACTTCCATCACAGAAAGAAGTCTGTTACATGATGGGTAGTAGTAGTAGTCCCAGCTGTGGGAGTCTGCCGACGGCTGATACTGACGGATGAAAAACTGACGCAAACGATGCCACTAAATGCCATCCCTTTGCATCAGTCTGCATCCGTTATTAGAATGGTTCATTTGGGAGGCAATAACGGAGAAAATATGAACGGGGGACAATGGCCGTTTGAACATAGCCTAAGTGATGTAAATTCTATTCACATCACTGGCTGGCCGGAGTATAGTGCAGAGATGCGAGCGCAGGAGAAAGCCACTCCATCTCTGCAATAGAAAGGACAATCGCATCGGGTGTCAGGAGTGATACCTGCTGTGATCTGTCCTTAACTGCAGGTACTACTACTCCCAACATGGAGCACACTCTGCTCCATGCTTGGAGCTGTAGTACCTGCATTAATAGACAGATCACAGCGAGTGTCACTTCTGACACCCCATGTGATCGTCCTGTATAATGTATAGATGTGGGTGGCCGGCTGCTCTTCTCTGGTCTCACTGTAGTATGAGTTTATGCCGTATATATACCTATTATTCATATTTCCCGCAAAGATCTGTGATTGGCTGGAACCATCTGGCCAATCACAGCTCTCTGTGGGAAATCTGAATAAGTGATATTAATTCTATTCAATTCACTGGCCGGCCAGACTATAGTGCAGTGATGCTAGCGCAGGAGAAAGCCGCTCTATCTCTGCAATAGAAAGTACAATCACATCAGGGTGTCAGGAGTGACACCTGCTGTGATCTGTCTATAAGTACAGGTACTACAGCTCCCATCATGGAACAGTCTGTTCAGAGAGCTGTAATTGTCCAGATGGTTCCAGCCAGTCACAGATCTTTGCGGGAAATATGCATAATAGGTATATATATGTATATATATATATATATATATATATATATATATGGCATATTCTCATACTACAGTGGAACCAGAGAAGAGCAGCCGCCCGCCCGCATCTATACATTCTACAGGACAGTCGCATGGGGTGTCAGAAGTGACACTCACAGCGATCTGTCTATTAATATAGATACTACAGCTCCCAGCATGGAGCAGAGTGTGCTCCATGTTGGGAGCAGTAGTACCTGCAGTTAAGGACAGATCACCGCAGTTATTGTAGAGATGTGAGCGCAGGAGAAAGCCGCTCGCATCTATACATTATACAGGACGATAGACAAAGCTATTTCTGAGTTATCTAAAATAAAGTAAATTTCATTGTTCTATTCACTGAATCTGTAATCTGTAAATAATCCATTATATTATTTGAGACATAAGAAATGCTGAGAAGGAGTGTGGGCTGGAGCATTGACCACCAAAGAAAGCTATAATTAAATAATAAATAAGAAAGGTTTTTATTTTCTTTTTATTAACATTAATTTGTGAAGTAAACATCAGCACTGATGAAAGTTCAAGACACAAGAGACAAAATAGCACATTACTAATTCAGTCTCCAAGAAGGAGGCAGCAAACTCAGACTCCTTTATCTGATAAAATAAGAGAGGATGGAATACGACAAAAGCCTCTGGGTCAGAGCGGGCATTGTGCGCCTCTTAGTTGCCGGCAGTGTAATGAGGACATCACGTTCCTTTATACAAACCTACTCCACACCTTAAATAAGCCTATTGATTGGTAGATTTTCCAAGACTGGTTAGCTACTCAATGGTTTCAGGCCCTAAAAAATGTATGTATGTATGTGTGTGTGTATATATATATATATATATATATATATATATATAAAATCAGGCTCCTTAGTGACAATTACCACTGGAGGATGAGAAAACTTAAAATTCAACAAAAATGGAAGCGGGCAATGTAATTTTTGTTTTTTTGATCAGAAAGACAAAACTTTAGAGGAATACATGGCTGTCACCTTATGAGACTTTGAGTGTACACCTAAAAAGGGCCTGTATTTTCCCCAACTCCTCCAGATCCCGTGTAGGAATATGACAAGCTATGTTCAAGACATTTAAATGAGGGGCATAAACATGTTTGATTCAATTTCAAACCCAGACCAGTGTGATCTCACGCATGACTTGAAAACTGGATATTAGGTGGTTCTAAAGAAACATGTGAGGAGAAGACTTGAGCCATGATGTGATGGGCCTTATCAAGTTCATCTTACCACGTCTAGACCAGTTAAGCTGGAGTGAAAGCCTCAATGGATACACACAAGCCATTTTAGATAGGTCACGACACTAAACACTCAGGATGAGGACTCTTTCTAAATGGACAATTGCTAATTTACTGTTCATATTAAAGGGGTTATCCAGGAATTGAAAAACAGAGGTAATTTCTTTCAAAGACCACTTCCTGTCTGTTTCAAGGTTGGACGTGGTTCTGCAGCTCAGTTCCATTAAAGTGAATGGAGCCAAGTTGTAATACCACACTCAAAGTGGAGACAGACAGGGAGTAGTCTCTGAAAGAAATTAAATCAGTTTTTTTAATCCTTGATAACTCCTTTAAGTGTCCCTACTGAAGAAACACCAGTGCTGATTCAACAGGCAGGGAAAGTATGGGAAAACTAGCTACCGTATTTTTCGCCGCATAAGACGCACTTTTTCTTCCCCAAAACTGGGGGGAAAAAGTTGGTGCGTCTTATACGGCGAATACACCCCTATCGCGGCGGTCCCTGTGGCCATCAACGTCCGGGACCCATGGCAAATACAGGACATCACTGATCGCGGTGATGCCCTGTATTAACCCTTCAGACGCGGTGATCAAAGCTGACCGCTGCGTCTGAAGGGAAAGTGACACTAACCCGGCTGTTCAGTCGGGCTGTTCGGGACTGCCGCGATTTCACCGCGGCGGTTGCGAAGTGCCTGACTGAATAGCCGGGTTAGTGCTTACAGGACACCGGGAGGGACCTTACCTGCCTCCGCGGTGTCTTCTCCGTTCAGGGATCCCCTGTATGGCCGGCGCTCTCCTTGTCATCACCTCTCCTCGTCATCACGTCATCATGCGTAACGACGTGATGGTGGCGACGGAGAGCGAGGATACCCGGCCGGCAGCAGAAACGTTCCGGAGCGACGGGGACACGGCGACAACAATGGAGCGACATCCAGGGCAGCGGTGACGGGTCCGAAGCGGCGGGGACTCATGAGTATTACCTCCTATGCAGTGGTCTTCAATCTGCGGACCTCCAGATGTTGCAAAACTACAACTTCCAGCATGCCCGGACAGGCCACGGCTGTCCGGGCATGCTGGGAGTTGTAGTTTTGCAACATCTGGAGGTCCGCAGGTTGAAGACCACTATTGGGTTCAAAATCTTAATTTTTTTAGATTTTGCACCTATAAATTGGGTGCGTCTTATACGCCGGTGCGTCCTATAGGGCGAAAAATACGGTAAGTCTGTCCTAAATTTTTCACACATCTGTATTGAATAAAATGCTGAGAGTAGATTGCCTGCTATCCATTTGTTTAATAGCTGTACAAACCCCCACAGCACTATTTACCCCTTAAAGGGGTACTCCACCCCTAGACATCTTATCCCCTATCCAAAGGATAGGGGATAAGATGTCTGATCGCAGCGGTCCCGCCGCTAGGGACCCCTGCTATATTGGCTGTGGCACCCCAGACATCTGGTGCACGGAGTGAACTTTGCTCCGTGCCGGATGATTGACGATGCAGGGTGGAGGCTCGTGACGTCACGGCCATGCTCCCTCAATGCAAGTCTATGGGAGGCCATTTTGGCCTTGAGGACAGAGCCAATTTTATTTTTCACATTATAGTTTTTTCCTTCTCGCCTTTTTAGAGCCAAGACTCTCTTATTTTTTTTTTATCCATAGAGCCATACGAGGGCTTGTTTTTTGCATGGCCAATTGAATTTTTATTTTACCATTAAATACATGGCACACAAATTCTCTTCTTTAAAGTGTAAAATAGTAAGAATATTTGTGGTGGAAAATTGAAAAGAACTGTAATTTTGCAACTTTGTTCGAGGGGAGGTTGTTTTTACACAATGCACCTTATGGTAAAAATAACATATTCTCTTTATTCTATAGGTCAATGAGAATAAAACGATACCCAATTCAAATAGTTTTTACCCTTATAATTTTTTTTTATTTTTCTGTAAACGGGGCTGTTTTTTGTGCCATAATTTGTAGTTTTTAGTGGTATCATTTGTGTTTATATAGAACTTTCTTGATGCTTTCCAATAATTTTTTTCTATTATTTGATGTGCATTTCTGACGTTTGGTATTTATTTATTTTTTTTTGCTTACACTGGTCACTATGCAGGATCATAAACATTATATTTTAATATTTTGGACAATATTTTTTTTAGCAAAATGGGAAAAAGGGTGATTTCCTTTTTAATTAGAGGATGGGCTTTTACATCATTTAAAAAATTAAAAAAACATTATTTTATACTTATTTTATATTTTTCTAAGGCTCCATTACATGTGACAACATTGTATTTTTACTGCACGCACGCTCATTGTATTTGCACTGCACGCACGCTCTGTATTTATACTGCACACATTAGCCCTCATTTACTAATGTCAACCCGACTCTTTTTGTCCATAGCCCACGCGACACAAATTTGGTTGCACAACCCGACAAAATATATCATCACTCCGAGTGTTTTTTAAACCCGGGAAAAAGAAAGTGTAGCTCACTCGGTGTTACCTTCACCCAAAGGTCTATACAGTACAAAAAATTAATTAGTTGATAAATCAACTAGGTACCAGTCGTCAAGGTATATGTAGGGAAAAAGAAAAAAGGAGAATAGAAGAAGATCCACGTATTAATTGAAATACAGTATATTTATTAAAAGGTAATGGTGTTCGCTGGTATCTAGTGTCCCTGCAGGGCCCTTGCATGGGACACAGAACACAGCGTGGATAGTAAAATTGTATAATACCAATAAATCAATGATTCAATAAAAAGAAGAAACTTGCATCTATAATTCAGTATCGCATATTCAATGTTAAAATCAATAATGATCAGTTATCAGTGTATTTTCACTGCTCAGTCTTTTATAAGAACAAAGTGATGCCTGTAACTGAATAAACTATATCAATAGCAGTTATCAGTAACAGTTGCGGTCACAGTATGTGGAGATATTAAGTATCCAGTCTTAGTGGTTCCGTTTCAATAAACAATGTATCAGCCGTTGGTGGTACAGTATAACAAACTGTCTCGTAGATTCACTTGGTGAAATGTGGAGAATAGGGAGAATAACAGAGTCCGGTGCACAGCACCACTCACCACCCTTACGGCCGCTGGTATTGCTGGTATCGGCAGAGGAGCTGTTTCAGTGATGAGGCACGGAGGTGTCAGGCCTCCGGCAGTAACAGTCTATGTCTCCTGTGTCCAGCAACGCTGTGTGTAGCGCTATAGGTAGCGTTGAAGGTGTCTTCTTTGCAATGTCCGCAGCTGGCACGGATGGCAGCGGTGGGGGTGTGTGCGGCGTGCCTCATGTGATTAAGCGCTTATGCGCGCGTAGAATGGCAGTGAAGCCGCAGTGGTCCCAAAGCTGGGGCTTCCAGCAGTTGCAAATAGAGTTCAATAATAAGCTGGATTATTGAAATAGAGGTGAATACTGCGGCTTCACTTCAGTAGAGGTATACCTCTATAGAAGAAAAGGCCTGTGGCCTTGAAACGCGTCTAGAATTGTTTATTCTACTTGCATCCATCCATATTCACCTCTATTTCAATAATCCAGCTTATTATTGAACTCTATTTGCAACTGCTGGAAGCCCCAGCTTTGGGACCACTGCAGCTTCACTGCTATTCTACGCGCGCATAAGTGCTTAATCACACGAGGCACGCCGCACACACCCCACCACTGCCCTAAACACACCGCAGTACCTGCATTGTTTTACTCCGCCAACCAAGGACCCTCGGCATACCTGTGAGGCCGGTACCATCCGTGCCAGCCGCGGACCTTGCAAAGAAGACACCTTCAACTCTACCTATAGCGCTACACACAGCGTTGCCGGACACAGGAGACATAGACTGATACTGCCGGAGGCCTGACACCTCCGTGCCACATCACTGAAACAGCTCCTCTGCCGATACCAGCAATACCAGCAGCCGTAAGGGTGGTGAGTGGTGCTGTGCCCCGGACTCTGTTATTCTCCCTATTCATTTTGTTATAGAGGTGCACCGAAATGGAAATTTCAGAACCGAAACAAAACCGAAAAAAAAAAAAATGTCCGGCCGAAACCGATACCAAAACCGAAAATGACTTCTCCCCATCTTCTGGTAAAATGCAGCGCTCCGCTCATTAGATTAGATTAGATTCCCTCACATTAGATTGCCAGCTCCCCACATTAGGTCAGGAGTTCCCCCACATTAATAGGCAGCTCCCCCACAATAGTAGGCAGCTCCCCCACAATAGTAGGCAGCTCCCCCACAATAGTAGGCAGCTCCCCCACATTAATAGGCAGCTCCCCAACAATAGTAGGCAGCTCCCCCACAATAGTAGCAGTTCCCCCACAATAGTAGTAGTTCCCCCAAAATAGTAGGCAGCTCCCCCACATTAGGTCAGCATTTCCCCCACAATAGTAGGCAGGCTCCCCACAATAGTAGGCAGTTCCCCCACAATATTAGGCAGCTCCCCCCAACAATATTAGGCAGCTCCCCCCACATTTGTAGACAGCTCCCCCCACATTAGGTCAGCAGTTCCCCCACAATAGTAAGCAGCTTCCCCCCACCCCACAGGCATACAGCTTCCAGCCATATACAGTGTATGGCTGGAGGCTGTATGTCTGTACTGCTGCCCCCACAGTGATCCGGTCACCGCTCCTCCGGCCCAGGGTCACATCTACTGCTATGGCCTGTGGACCATAGCAGTAGGTGCCGGGACCGGTGGAGCGGTGACCGGAACAGCGCACGTTCTCCCGCGACGATCCTGCGGTCCTCCTGCGTCTCTATGGTTGTACGCACGGGACAGCCCGTGCCGTGCGTGCAACCATAGAGGCGGAGAAGCGAAGGACCGAAGGAGGACGCGTGCTGGCTGGGGAATGGTGAGTGACCGGCGGACATCCTTATGTCCTGAAAAGATTTTTCGGGACACAGGGATATCCGGGATAGGAATACTTCTTTTTATGTGCCCGGGCCGGCTCCCGTGTGTGGCTGCAGGCGGGGGCCGACTAGAGCATATAAAAACTAATACTGTATACTAAAAACCAGGGGCCCTCCAGCTGTTGTGAAACTACAACTCCCAGCATGCCCGGACAGCCTTTGCCAAATTTTTTTTGTTTCGGCATTTCCCCAAAATAGTTATTTTCGGCCGATATGTATCGGCCGCCAATTTATAGGTGCATCCCTAGTTTGTCATACTGTACCACCAACGGCTGATACATTGTTTATTGAAACTGAACCACTAAGACTGGATACTTAATATCTCCACATACTGTGACCGCAACTGTTACTGATAACTGCTATTGATATAGTGTATTCAGTTACAGGCATCACTTTGTTCTTATAAAAGACTGAACAGTGAAAATACACTGATAACTGATCATTATTGATTTTAACATTGAATATGCGATACTGAATTATAGATGCAAATTTCTTCTTTTTATTGAATCATTGATTTATTGGTATTATACAATTTTACTATCCACGCTGTGTTCTGTGTCCCATGCAAGGGCCCTGCAGGGACACTAGATACCAGAAAACACCATTACCTTTTAATAAATATACTGCATTTTAATTAATACCTGGATCTTCTTCTATTCTCCTTTTTTCTTTTTCCCTACATATACCTTGAGGACTGGTACCTAGTTGATTTATCAACTAATTAATTTTTTGTTTTTTAAACCCGTCAAAATAGTTGTGGTTATCACAAAAAGGGCATGTTCCAAAACAGGGTCTGTTCCATGTTGGGGGTAGTAGTACAGGGGCAAATGGGTTGATTGCATCGGGTCTCACTTCTGAGACCCGATCCGATCAAAAGTTATTTAGCAGGGGAGCGGGCGGCATGGTCCGCTCCCCAGCGATGTACAATGTATTTTTTACTTTCACTTTCAAATTCCCCGCCCGGATCCCTGAATGGCCGGTACTGAGGAGCCATTCAGGGATCCCTGCGGGGTTCTCAAATAGAAGAGCTGCGGTGGGGAAAGATATATAGAAACGCTGGGGGGAATGTATATGTCATATGCCCCGCACAGCGCATGTTATATATGTCCCCCTCACAGCACCTGTTATATATATCCCCCGCACAGAGCATGTTATATATGTCCCCCGCACAGAGCATTTTATATATGTCCCCCGCACAGCGCATGTTATATATGTCCCCCGCACAGAGCATGTTATATATGTCCCCCGCACAGCGCATGTTATATATGTCCCCCGCACAGCACATGTTATATATATCCCCCGCACAGAGCATGTTTTATATGTCCCCCGCACAGCACATGTTATATATATCCCCCGCAAAGAGCATGTTATATATGTCCCCCGCACAGTGCATGTTATATATGTCCCCCACACAGCGCATGTTATATATGTCCCCCGCACAGTGCATGTTATATATGTCCCCCGCACAGAGCATGTTATATATGTCCCCCGCACAGCGCATGTTATATATGTCCCCCGCACAGCACATGTTATATATATCCCCCGCACAGAGCATGTTTTATATGTCCCCCGCACAGCACATGTTATATATATCCCCCGCAAAGAGCATGTTATATATGTCCCCCGCACAGTGCATGTTATATATGTCCCCCACACAGCGCATGTTATATATGTCCCCCGCACAGCGCATGTTATATATGTCCCCCGCACAGCACATGTTATATATATCCCCCGCACAGAGCATGTTATATATGTCCCCCGCACAGCACATGTTATATATATCCTCCGCACAGAGCATGTTATATATGTCCCCCGCACAGTGCATGTTATATATGTCCCCCGCACAGCGCATGTTATATATGCCCCCCCGCACAGCGCATGTTATATATGTCCCCCGCACAGCGCATGTTATATATGTCCCCTGCACAGCGCATGTTATGTATGTCCCCCGCACAGCACATGTTATATATGCCCACCGCACAGCGCAATCATAAGCTCCCGGTATTGCTATCATTGACAAGCATTTTATTAGCAGAGCATCTCTCCGGGAAGCCGCTGCCCGATGCTCTGCTAATGCTCCGCTTGTGAGTGATAGCGCTTCAGAGGCATATGTGTATAGAAGCGAAGTGGGACCAGATATATAGCGTTATCTGGTCCCCACTTTGCTTCTATACACAGTCCTCCTCAGTCCAACCACCACAGTTGCCCCATTGCCTCCCAATCCCCGGTGTTATAATAACCTGTTCCCAAGGTCCGCGCTTCTTCTGGCTCTGGTGCTGTCACTGTGCGCACTGACGGTGACGTCGCGTTGGGCACGTCACTCGTCATTGCGCATAGCAGCGCACAGCCACTGTGCCAGAGCCAGAAGAAGCCCAGACATTGGGAACAGTTAATTATAACACCCGGGATGGGGCAACTGTGGTGGTTGGACTGAGGAGGACTGTGTATAGAAGCGAAGTGGGGACCAGATAACGCTATATGTCTGGTCCCCACTTCGCTTCTATACACATATGCCTCTGAAGCGCTATCACTCACAAGCGGAGCATTAGCAGAGCATCGGTCAGCGGCTTCCCAGAGAGATGCTCTGCTAATAAAATGCTTGTCAATGATAGCACTACCGGGAGCTTATGATTGCACTGTGCGGGGTGTATATATAACATGTGCTGTGCGGTGGACATATATAACATGCGCTGTGCGGGGGACATCTATAACATGCGCTGTGCGGGGGGCATATATAACATGTGCTGTGCGGGGGGCATATATAACATGCGCTGTGCATGGGAAATATATAACATGCGCTGTGCGGGGGCATATATAACATGTGCTGTGCGGGGGGCATATATAACATGTGCTGTGCGGGGGACATATATAACTTGCGCTGTGCGGGGGACATATATAACATGTGCGGGGGACATATATAACATGCGCTGTGCGGTGGGCATATTTAACAAGCGCTGTGCGAGGGACATATATAACATGCGCTGTGCGGTGGACATGTATAACATGCGCTGTGCGGGGGGCATATTTAACATGCGCTGTGCGGGGGACATATATAACATGCGCTGTGCGGGGGACATATGTAACATGTGCGGGGGACATATATAACATGCGCTGTGTGGGGGACATATATATATATATAACATGCGCTGTGTGGGGGACATATATATAACATGCGCTGTGTGGGAGACATATATATAACATGTGCTGTGTGGGGCATATATAACATGCGCTGTGTGTGGGACAAATATATATAACATGCGCTGTGTGGGGGACATATATATAACATGCGCTGTGGGGGGACATATATATACCATGTGCTGTGCGGGGGACATATATAACATGCGCTGTGCGGGGGACATATATAACATGCGCTGTGCGGGGGACATATATATACCATGCGCTGTGTGGGGGACATATATAACATGCGCTGTGCGGGGGACATATATAACATGCGCTGTGCGAGGGACATATATAACATGCGCTGTGCGGGGGACATATATAACATGCGCTGTGCGGGGGACATATATAACATGCTCTGTGCGGGGGACATATATAACATGCGCTGTGCGGGGGACATATATAACATGCGCTGTGCGGGGGACATATATAACATGCGCTGTGCGGGGGACATATATAACATGCGCTGTGCGGGGAACATATATAACATGCGCTGTGCGGGGGGCATATATAACATGCGCTGTGCGGGGGACATATATAACATGCGCTGTGCGGGGGACATATATAACATGCGCTGTGCGGGGGACATATATAACATGCGCTGTGCGGGGGACATATATAACATGCGCTGTGCGGGGGATATATATAACATGCGCTGTGTGGGGGACATATACAACATGCGCTGTGCGGGGGACATATATAACATGCACTGTGCGGGGGACATATATAACATGCGCTGTGCGGGGGACATATATAACATGTGCTGTGCGGGGGATATATATAACATGCGCTGTGTGGGGGACATATACAACATGCGCTGTGCGGGGGACATATATAACATGCACTGTGCGGGGGACATATATAACATGCGCTGTGCGGGGGACATATATAACATGTGCTGTGTGGGGGACATATATAACATGCACTGTGCGGGGTACATATATACCATGCGCTGTGCGGGGGACATATATAACATGCGCTGTGCGGGGGACATATATAACATGTGCTGTGTGGGGGACATATATAACATGCACTGTGCGGGGGACATATATAACATGCACTGTGCGGGGGACATATATACCATGCGCTGTGCGGGGGACATATATAACATGCGCTGTGCGGGGGACATATATAACATGCGCTGTGTGGGAGACATATATACAATTTACCGTGCAACACAATTTCCAACCTGTGGGACACAATTTTTTTTTCCGTGCGACACATTAGTAAGGCTGCTTTCACACTATGAGCATTCATCCGTTATTAAATGTCCGTTTTCTGTGTAAAAACGGACGTTTAATAACAGATGAAATAAAGGGTGCTAACGGCTGAATAAATATTCATCCGTTAAGACCCATTATCCCTCATGTATGGCCAAACACCTCTGCCTACAGACTCCCACAGCCGGGACTACTACTACTCCCATCATGGAACAGACTTGTTTCCATGATGGGAGTAGAAATTCCCCGGCTGCAGGAGTCTGCAGACAGCTGGGGAGGCTACATTAGTGTTTGTACTACTACCCCCATCATTGAACAGACTCTGTTCCATGATGGGGGTTATAGTACAGGGGCTGAGGGATTGATCGCACTGGGTTTCACTTCTGAGACCCGATGCGGTCAAAAGTTATTAAGCAGGGGAGCGGGCGGCATGCTCCGCAACCCTGCGATGTATCAGTGTGTTTTAACTTTCAATTTTTAATCCCCCACAGAGAGCCCTGAATGGCTGATCAGGGCTCTCAGCGAGAGATTGAAAAATTAACTTAGAGAGTAGCAGGGGCCAAAGAGCACTGTGGGGGGCAAGATATATAGCGCTGCAGAGGGGGGGCAGACATATAGCCTATATATCTAGCCCCCCAGCAGCGCATTAGATATGACCCCCGCCTGCGCATTAAATATATACCCCCCGCCGGCGCATTAAATATATATCCCCGCAGCACATGTATATGTGCCCTCGCAGCTCTTCTATATACACATGCCCCTACTGCCGTATGAATGAAAAGTATTTCTATTAGCAGCGCATAGTGCCGGCTCCCGGCAGTATGCGCTGCTAATAGAAATACCTTTCATTCATATGGCAGAAGGGGTATATGAATGTAGAAGCACTGGGGGGGGGGGGGGGCAGATAACGCTATATGTCTGCCCCCCACAGCTCTTCTATATACATATGCCCCTTCCGCCGTATGAATGAAAAGTATTTCTGTGCATAGTGCCGGCTCCCGGCACTATGCGCTGCTAATAGAAATACCTTTCATTCATATGGCAGCAGGTGTATATGTATATAGAAGAGCTGTGGGGGGCAGACATATAGCGTTATCTGCCCCCCCCCCCCCCCCCCCCCAGTGCTTCTACATTCATATACCCCTTCTGCCATATGAATGAAAGGTATTTCTATTAGCAGCGCATAGTGCCGTCATTCATACGGCGGTAGGGGCATATGTATATAGAAGAGCTGCGAGGGCACATATACATGCGCTGCGGGGATATATATTTAATGCGTCAGCGGGGGGTATATATTTAATGCGTCAGTGGGGGGTATATATTTAATGCGCCAGCGGGTATATATTTAATGCGCAGGCGGGGGTCATACCTAATGCGCTGCTGGTCGGGGGGCTAGATATATAGGCTATATGTTTGCCCCCCCTCTGCAGTGCTATATATCTTGCCCCCCACAGTGCTCTTTGGCCCCAGCTACTCTCAAAGTTAATTTTTCAATCTCTCGCTGAGAGCCCTGATCGGCCATTCAGGGCTCCCCGTGGGGGATTCAAAAATGAAAGTTAAAACACACTGATACATCGCAGGGTTGCAGACCATGCCACCCGCTCCCCTGCTTAATAACTTTTGATTGCATCGGGTCTCAGAAGTGAAACCCGTTGTGATCAATCCCTCAGCCCATGTACTACAACCCCATCATGGAACAGACTCTGTTCCATGATGGGGGTTGTAGTACAAACACTAATGTTGCCTCCCCAGCTGTCTGCAGATTCCTGCAGCCGGGGAATTACTACTCCCATCATGGAAACAAGTCTGTTCCATGATGGGAGTAGTAGTCCTCCCTTAGCACTGCAGGAGTCTGCTGATGTCACCTCTTCTGAGCATAGTTACTATGTAACTATGTAACTATATAATAAATTGTGTGCAAACGGAAGACATAACGGCTCATCCATCAGCCATAGACTTCAATGTTAAAAATAACGGCCGATAACTTACCCGTTTCTTGTGACGGAAGAAAAATTAGTTCATGTGCCATTATTTCTTCCGTCACAACTAACAGCCGTTATTCATGATGGACTATAACGGGTCATAAAGGATAATCAAAAAATCCCATAGACTTTAATGACTTTAGATTGTTTCTAATGGACGTTTGTAACGGATGAATTTTTATAGTGTGAAAGCAGCCTAAATCAGGGAGTAAATGAAGAGACTCAGATATAAACCCAACACTTAGTAAATGAGGGCCAATGTATTTATACTGCACGCACGCTCAATGTATTTATACTGCACGCACGCTCATTACATGTATACTGCCACACGCTCTTTGTATTTATACTGCACACATGCTCATTGTATTTATACTGCACGCACGCTCATTGTATTTATATTGCACGCACGCTCATTACATTTATACTGCCACATGCTCTTTGTATTTATACTGCACACATGCTCATTGTATTTATACTGCATGCACGCTCATTACATTTATACTGCCACACGCTCTTTGTATTTATACTGCACGCACGCTCATTGTATTTATACTGCACGCACTCTCATTACATTTATACTGCCACACGCTCTTTGTATTTATACTGCACGCATGCTCATTGTATTTATACTGCACGCACGCTCATTACATTTATACTGCCACACGCTCTTTGTATTTATACTGCACACATGCTCATTGTATTTATACTGCACGCATGCTCATTGTATTTATACTGCACGCACGCTCATTACATTTATACTGCCACATGCTCTTTGTATTTATACTGCACACATGCTCATTGTATTTATACTGCACGCACGCTCTTTGTATTTATACTGCCACTCGCTCTTTGTATTTATACTGCACGCACGTTCATTGTATTTATACTGCACGCACGCTCATTACATTTATACTGCCACATGCTCATTGTATTTATACTGCACGCACGCTCATTACATTTATACTGCCACACGCTCTTTGTATTTATACTGCCACTCGCTCTTTGTATTTATACTGCACGCACGTTCATTGTATTTATACTGCACGCACGCTCATTACATTTATACTGCAACTCGCTCTTTGTATTTATACTGCACGCACGCTCATTGTATTTATACTGCACGCACGTTCATTGTATTTATACTGCACACACGCTCATTACATTTATACTGCCACACGTTCTTTGTATTTATACTGCACGCACGCTCATTACATTTATACTGCCACACGCTCTTTGTATTTATACTGCACGCATGCTCATTGTATTTATACTGCACGCACGCTCATTACATTTATACTGCCACACGCTCTTTGTATTTATACTGCACACATGCTCATTGTATTTATACTGCACGCGCGCTCATTGTATTTATACTGCACGCACGCTCATTACATTTATACTGCCACATGCTCTTTGTATTTATACTGCCACTCGCTCTTTGTATTTATACTGCACGCACGCTCATTACATTTATACTGCCACACGCTCTTTGTATTTATACTTCCACTCGCTCTTTGTGTTTCAATTGCACGCACGTTCATTGTATTTATACTGCACGCACGCTCATTATATTTATACTGCACACACGCTCATTGTATTTATACTGCATGCACGCTCATTGTATTTATACTGCACACACGCTCATTGTATTTATACTGCACGTGCGCATTACATTTATACTGCCACACACTCTTTACATTTTTACTGCATGCACACTCTTTACATTTCTATTGCACACACACTCATTGTATCTATACTGCATGCATGCTCATTGTATCTATACTGCACACACAGTCATTGTATCTATACTGCACACACGCTCATTGTATCTATACTGCACACACGCTCATTGTATTTATACTGCACGCACGCTCATTGTACTTATACTGCACTCATGCTCATTGTACTTATACTGCACGCACACTCTTTGTATTTATACTGTATGCATGCTTGTACGCATGCTTATTGAATTATACTGCACGCACACTCATTGTATTTATACTGCACGCACGCTCATTGTATTTATACTGCATGCACGCTTATTGAACGCTCATTGCACGCTCATTGCACGCATGCTCATTGTATTTATACTGTACGCACGCTCATTACATTTTTTACATGTTAACTGCACGCACTCATAAAATTTTTCTGCACGCACGCTCATTGTATTTCTACTGCACGCATATTTGTTGTATTTCTACTGCACACCTGCTCATTGTATTTCTACTGCACGCACACTCATTGTATTTCTACTGCTTGCAAGCTCATTGTATTTATGCTGCACGCACGCTCATTGTATTTATACTGAACACATGCTTATTGTATTCATACTGCACGCACGCTCATTTTATTTATACTGCATGCATGCTCATTGTATTTCTACTGCACGCACGCACGCTCATTGTATTTATAGTGCAGGCACGCTCATTGTATTTGTACTGCACGCACGCTCATTGAATTTGTACTGCACGCACGCTCATTACATTTATACTGCAGGCACACTCATTACATTTATACAGCACGCATGCTCACTTTATCTATACTGCACGCACGCTCATTGTATCTATATTGCACACATGCTCATTGTACTTATACTGCACGCACGCTCATTGTACTTATACTGCACGCACGCTCTTTGTATTTATACTGTACGCATGCTTATTGAATTCTACTGCACGCACGCTCATTGTATTTGTACTGCACGCACGCTCATTGTATTTATACTGCATGCACGCTCATTGTACGCTCATTGCATGCTCATTGCACGCATGCTCATTAAATTTTTTACATGTTAACTGCACGCACTCTTTACATTTTTCTGCACGCGCACTCATTGTATTTCTACTGCACGCACATTTGTTGTATTTCTACTGCACACATGCTCATTGTACTGATACTGCACGCACGCTCATTGTACTTATACTGCACGCACGCTCTTTGTATTTATACTGTACGCATGCTTATTGAATTATACTGCACGCACGTTCATTGTATTTATACTGCAGGCACGCTCATTACATTTATACTGCAGGCACACTTATTACATTTATTCTGCACGAACACTCATTGTATTTATACTACACGCACGCTCATTGTATTTACACTGCACGCACGCTCATTGTATTTATACTGCACGCACGCTCATTGTATTTATACTGCACACACGCTCATTACATTTATACTGCATGCACGCTCATTGTATTCATAATGCACGCACGCTCATTGTATTTATACTGCACGCAAACTCATTGTATTTATACTGCAAGCACGCTCATTGTATTTATACTGCACACACACTCATTGTATTTATACTGCACGTGCGCATTACATTTATACTGCCACACACTCTTTACATTTTTACTGCATGCACACTCTTTACATTTCTATTGCATACACGCTCATTGTATCTATACTGCACGCACGCTCATTGTATCTATACTGCACACACAGTCATTGTATCTATACTGCACACACGCTCATTGTATCTATACTGCACACACGCTCATTGTATTTATACTGCACACACGCTCATTGTACTTATACCGCACGCACGCTCATTGTACTTATACTGCATGCACACTCTTTGTATTTATACTGTACGCATGCTTATTGAATTACACGGCACGCACACTCATTGTATTTATACTGCATGCACGCTCATTGTATTTATACTGCATGCACGCTCATTGCACGCTCATTGCACGCATGCTCATTGTATTTCTACTGCACGCACGCTCATTACATTTTTTACATGTTAACTGCACGCACTCATTACGTTTTATTTCTACTGCACACACATTTGTTGTATTTCTACTGCACACATGCTCATTGTATTTCTACTGAACGCACACTCATTGTATTTATGCTGCAAGCACGCTCATTGTATTTATACTGAACGCACGCTTATTGTATTTATACTGCACGCACGCTCATTGTATTTATGCTGCACGCATGCTCATTGTATTTATGCTGCACGCACGCTCATTGTATTTATACTGAACGCACGCTTATTGTATTTATACTGCACGCTCGCTCATTTTATTTATACTGCACGCATGCTCATTGTATTTCCACTGCAAGCACGCTCATTGCATTTATAGTGCAGGCACGCTCATTGTATTTGTACTGCACGCACACTCATCGGATTTGTACTGCACGCACGCTCATTACATTTATACTGCAGGCACGCTCATTACATTTATACGGCACTCATGCTCATTGTATCTATACTGCACGCACGCTCATTGTATCTATACTGCATGCACGCTCATTGTACTTATACTGCACGCACGCTCATTGTACTTATACTCTACGCACGCTCTTTGTATTTATACTGTATGCATGTCTATTCAATTATACTGCACGCATGCTCATTGTATTTATACTGCACGCACACTCATTGTATTTATACTGCATGCACGCTCATTGTACGCTCATTGCATGCTCATTGCACGCATGCTCATTGCATCTATACTGCACGCACGCTCATTACATTTTTTACATGTTAACTGCACACACTCTTTACATTTTTCTGCACGCGCGCTCATTGTATTTCTACTGCACGCACATTTGTTGTATTTCTACTGCACACATGCTCATTGTATTTCTACTGCACGCACACTCATTGTATTTCTACTGCACGCACACTCATTGTATTTCTACTGCACGCACGCTCATTGTATTTATAGTGCAGGCACGCTCATTGTATTTGTACTGCACGCACGTTCATTGCATTTGTACTGCACGCACGCTCATTACATTTATACAGCACGCATGCTCATTGTATTTATAGTTTAGGCACGTTCATTGTATTTGTACTGCACGCACGCTCATTGTATTTGTACTGCATGCACGCTCATTGTATTTGTACTGCACGCACGCTCATTAAATTTATACTGCAGGCACGCTCATTAAATTTATATAGCACGCATGCTCATTGCATTTATACTGCAGGCACGCTCATTAAATTTATACAGCACGCATGCTCATTGCATTTATACTGCAGGCACACTCATTAAATTTATGCAGCACGCATGCTCATTGCATTTATACTGGAAGCACACTCATTACACTTATACTGCAGGCATGCTTATTATATTTATACTGCAGGCACGCTCATTTCACTTATACTGCAGGCAGGCTCATTACATTTATACTGCAGGCACGCTCATTTCGCCTTATACTGCAGGCACGCTTATTACATTTATACTGCACGCACCCTCATTATATTTATACTGCATTCACACTCATTACATTTATACTGCATGCACTCTCATTACATTTATACTGCATGCACTCTCATTACATTTATGCTGCACGCATGCTCATTACATTTATGCTGCATGCACGCTCATTACATTTAGTCTGCACGCACGCTCATTGTATTTATACTGCATGCACGCTCATTGTATTTATACTGCATGCACGCTCATTGTATTTATACTGCATGCACACTCATTACATTTATACTGCAGGCACACTCATTAAATTCATACTGCAGGCACGCTCATTTCACTTATACTGCAGGCACGCTTATTACATTTATACTGCACACACTCTCATTACATTAATGCTGCATGCACACTCTTCTCTTTACATTTATACTGCACGCACGACTGCACGCTGTCACGATTCGGCTTCCAGGTAGTGGATCCTCTGTGTCAGCGAGGGATTGGCGTGGACCGTGCTAGTGGACCGGTTCTAAGAGGCTACTGGTTTTCACCAGAGCCCGCCGCAAAGCGGGATGGTCTTGCTGCGGCAGTAGCAACCAGGTCGTATCCACTAGCAACGGCTCTACCTCGCTGACTGCTGAGAAGGCGTGGAACAGAAGGACTAGGCAGAGGCAAGGTCAGACGTAGCAGAAGGTCGGGGGCAGGCGGCAAGGTTCGTAGTCAGGATGGGTAGCAGAAGTTCAGGTACACAGGCTTTGGACAACACTAAACGCTTTCACTGGCACAAGGCAACAAGATCCGGCAAGGGAGTGCAAGGGAGGAGACTAGATATAGCCAGGGAACAGGTGGGAACCAATTAAGCTAATTGGGCCAGGCACCAATCATTGGTGCACTGGCCCTTTAAGTCTCAGAGAGCTGGCGCGCGCGCGCCCTAGAGAGCGGAGCCGCGCGCGCCAGCACATGACAGCAGGGGACCGGGACGGGTAAGTGACCTGGGATGCGACTCGCGAGCGGGCGCGTCCCGCTGTGCGAATCGCATCCCCAACGGCCAAGACAGTGCAGCGCTCCCGGTCAGCGGGACCGACCGGGGCGCTGCAGGGAGAAAGACGCCGTGAGCGCTCCGGGGAGGAGCGGGGACCCGGAGCGCTAGGCGTAACAGTACCCCCCCCCTTAGGTCTCCCCTTCTCTTTGTCCGGTAACTGCCTCCCCTGGGATGAGGACACCTGGAAAGAATGGAGGGTTTCCTCAACGGCGGGCAGTACAGCAGGAGTGGGAATGGGGAGGGAGGGCAGAGGGCGAGGACTGGGACGGAGCAGTGTGACACCAGGACGGGGACCATGGGGAGGCACAGAGGCTTGCCTGACGGGACTGGGAGGGGGGGAGAGGCACTTCCTGTGGCAGGCAGAGTCCCAGTTCCTGATCTCCCCGGTGGTCCAATCAATGGTGGGGGAATGAAGCCGGAGCCAAGGCAGACCGAGGAGAACCTCAGAGGTACAGTTGGGGAGAATGAAGAACTCAATCCTCTCAAGGTGGGGTCCAATAGACATGAGGAGGGGCTCTGTGCGGTAACGCACGGTGCAGTCCAATCTGGCTCCGTTGACCGCGGAAATGTAGAGCGGCTTGACGAGACGGGTCACCGGGATGCTGAATTTATTAACAAACGACTCCAAAATAAAATTTCCTGAGGCACCGGAGTCCAAGCAGGCCACGGCTGAGAGGGAGGAGCTGGCTGAAGAAGAAATCCGCACGGGTACCGTGAGACGTGGAGGAGCAGACTTGGAACCAAGAGACGCCACACCCACGTGAGCTGGGTGCGTGCGTGCGTTTCCCAGGCGTGGAGGACGGATAGGGCAATCCACCAAGAAATGCTCGGTACTGGCACAGTAAAGACAGAGATTTTCTTCCCTACGGCGATTCCTCTCTTCCTGGGTCAGGCGAGACTTATCCACTTGCATGGCCTCCTCGGCGGGAGGCCCAGGCGTAGATTGCAACGGATACTGTGGGAGAGGTGCCCAGAGATCTAAGTCTTTTTCCTGGCGGAGCTCTTGGTGTCGCTCAGAAAAACGCATGTCAATGCGGGTAGCTAGATGGATGAGTTCTTGCAGATTGGCAGGAATCTCTCGTGCGGCCAGCACATCCTTGATGCGACTGGATAGGCCTTTTTTAAAGGTCGCGCAGAGAGCCTCGTTATTCCAGGATAATTCTGAAGCAAGAGTACGGAATTGTACGGCATACTCGCCAACGGAAGAATTACCCTGGACCAGGTTCAACAGGGCAGTCTCGGCAGAAGAAGCTCGGGCTGGCTCCTCGAAGACACTCCGGAGTTCAGTGAAGAAGGCCTGGACTGTGGCTGTGGCAGGATCATTGCGGTCCCAGAGCGGTGTGGCCCAAGACAAGGCCTTTCCTGAAAGAAGGCTTACTACGAACGCCACCTTAGACCGTTCTGAAGGAAACAAGTCCGACATCATCTCCATATGCAGGGAACACTGAGACAAAAATCCACGGCAGAGTCTGGAGTCCCCATCAAATTTGTCCGGCAGGGACAAGCGGAGGCTAGGAGCGGCCACTCGCTGCGGAGGAGGTGCAGGAGCTGGCGGAGGAGATGGTTGCTGCTGTAGCAGAGGCAGAAGTTGCTGTAACGTGGCGGTCAACTGCGACAGCTGCTGTCCTTGTTGGGCAATCTGCTGCGATTGCTGAGCGACCACCGTGGTAAGGTCAGCGAGACTTGGCAGCGGCACCTCAGCGGGATCCATGGCCGGATCTACTGTCACGATTCGGCTTCCAGGTAGTGGATCCTCTGTGTCAGCGAGGGATTGGCGTGGACCGTGCTAGTGGACCGGTTCTAAGAGGCTACTGGTTTTCACCAGAGCCCGCCGCAAAGCGGGATGGTCTTGCTGCGGCAGTAGCAACCAGGTCGTATCCACTAGCAACGGCTCTACCTCGCTGACTGCTGAGAAGGCGTGGAACAGAAGGACTAGGCAGAGGCAAGGTCAGACGTAGCAGAAGGTCGGGGGCAGGCGGCAAGGTTCGTAGTCAGGATGGGTAGCAGAAGTTCAGGTACACAGGCTTTGGACAACACTAAACGCTTTCACTGGCACAAGGCAACAAGATCCGGCAAGGGAGTGCAAGGGAGGAGACTAGATATAGCCAGGGAACAGGTGGGAACCAATTAAGCTAATTGGGCCAGGCACCAATCATTGGTGCACTGGCCCTTTAAGTCTCAGAGAGCTGGCGCGCGCGCGCCCTAGAGAGCGGAGCCGCGCGCGCCAGCACATGACAGCAGGGGACCGGGACGGGTAAGTGACCTGGGATGCGACTCGCGAGCGGGCGCGTCCCGCTGTGCGAATCGCATCCCCAACGGCCAAGACAGTGCAGCGCTCCCGGTCAGCGGGACCGACCGGGGCGCTGCAGGGAGAAAGACGCCGTGAGCGCTCCGGGGAGGAGCGGGGACCCGGAGCGCTAGGCGTAACACACGCACGCTCATTACAATTATACTGCATGCACGCTCATTACATTTATACTGCAGGCACGCTCATTACATTTAGTCTGCAGCCACGCTCATTACATTTAGTCTGCACGCACGCTCATTACATTTAGTCTGCATGCACGCTCATTGTATTTATACTGCACGCTCATTGTATTTATACTGCATGCACGCTCTTTGTATTTATACTGCACACACGCTCATTGTATTTATACTGCACGCACGCTCGTTGTATTTATACTGCACGCACGCTCATTACATTTATACTGCACACACGCTCATTACATTTATACTGCAGGCATGCTCATTACATTTATACTGCACGCACACTCATTACATTTATACTGCAGGAACGCTCATTACAGTTATACTGCACCCACGCTTATTACACTTTTACTGCAGGAACGCTTATTACATTTATACTGCACGCATGCTCATTACATTTATACTGCACGCATGCTCATTACATTTAGTCTGCACGAACACTCATTGTATTTATACTGCACGCATGCTCATTGTATTTATACTGCACGTACGCTCAATACATTTATACTGCACGCACGCTCATTACATTTATACTGCAGGAACGCTCATTACATTTATACTGCACGCGCGCTTATTACATTTCTACTGCAGGAACGCTTATTGCATTTATACTGCAGGAACGCTCATTACATTTATACTGCACGCACGCTTATTACATTTATACTGTAGGCACGCTCATTACATTTATACTGCAGGAATGCTCATTACATTCATACTGCACGCACGCTCATTACATTTATACTGTAGGCACGCTCATTACATTTACACTGCAGACACGCTCATTAAACTAATACTGCAGGCACGCTCATTACATTCATACTGCAGGCGCGCTCATTACATTTATAATGCAGGCACAGTCATTACATTTATACTGCAGGCATAGTCATTACATTTAGTCTGCACGAACACTCATTGTATTTATACTGCATGCACGCTCATTGTATTTATACTGCACGCTCGCTCATTGTATTTATACTGCACGCATGCTCATTGTATTTATACTGCACGTACGCTCAATACATTTATACTGCATGCACGCTCAGCATTTATACTGCATGTACACTCATAGCTTTCACACTGCACATTTGCTCATAGCATTCATACTGCATGCACACTCGTAGTATTGTACTGTACGTACGCTCGTAGCATTATACTGCAAGTATGCTCATAGTGTTATATGGAGCGTATGCTTATATTTCATACTGCATATAAGTAGTGAAGCATTCATATTACTCGTTAAACTGTCACAGGTGGTTGACAGCTGCCACGCCCCCTAAGTCCCAAATCCCAACACGTCAGCCAGCCCCTTCCAGGTGTTGTTTGACAGATACCACGCCCCTCATCATGTGTCCTAACTATGACCATATGCTGGCCCCAGCCCTCCCAGGACCATCACCTCTAACAAATGACGTTATGCTGGCCCCAGCTCTCCCACAATCCCCACATCTAACATCCGATATCATGCTGCTATGGCAACTACGTCCCAGCCCCCTGCCCAGCTTATCACACACACATATATTCACATTAACAATCATGAAAATACAGAACCCATTGATTGTTTATTTAGTTATGAGCGCCCTTTATATCACATTTTAATTTATATCAAAGTAAATCAGTCATCGACAGCCACACATTATACCGCATAGCAATTTACAATAGGATTTTTTACTATGTGGTAGATTAAAAAATACTAACACTAATTCACAGACACACACCACTTATTCAGTATATTGAGAAAAAAGTAATTCACACACACGCTGCTTTATTTCTAAAAAGAAAGCTAAAACTACTAGCCTTTTAGTGGAGAGAAGTATATATGGAGTGCTAGTCCCGGCGTCGGATCTTTCTGAATGAATTGCATAGAATTCATAGTTTGATCTTTGTGTAATAAAGACCCCCCCACCCCTTATTTTGTATCGTAGTTGACGGAGGCTAAATTGCATAGATTTCTATGCAAACACCTATACCAAAAAGCCCAGACATGTCTTGTGTTATAAAGTCCCCCCATATTGTGACGTAGTAGGTGGAGGCTAAATGGCGCAGATTTCTATGTGTAAACATTTCTGGACATGCCTGAAAGGGGCAGCCTGAAAAGCTCAAGTCTGCAACTCACCACCCATATATATATATTTCCTTTTATAGATAATCAAACGGACAAGTAGTACAAAAAGCTATATTGAACATATAAAATAATACAGAACCGTATAAAATAAACTAGATATATACATATGTATAAAAATGTAAACTAGATATATACATATTGTTATGCCATGCGCTCCGGCCTCACACGCTGGCCGTGAGCGCATGGTCCCCTTACCTTCTGCTGCCGACGGGGCTGGGACTCGCACTGCGGGACGCACCCGCATGCGAGCCCCAGTCCGTCACTCTCCGGATGTTTCCCCTGCCTCTGCTTCCACCTCTCTGCTCCAGCGCACGTGTCCCCGTCCCTTAGGGCGTGCGCGCGCTGGAGCTTTAAGATATAAAGGGCCATTACGCTCATTAGTGTAACCACCTGTGTCTTGTTGATAAATTTCTCCACTCTCCTCAGTTCCCTGCCGGATCTTTGTTACCTTGTGCCCTAGAGAAAGCGTTCCTTTGTATTGCCTTGCCGTGTACCAGATCTCTTGTGACCTTGACCTTGCTGCTCTGCCTACTGAACTTCTGCTACGTCCCGACTACGCTACTGTGCTGCCTGCCCTGACCTACAGCCATCCTGACTACGAGTTGTCTCATCCCTTCTGTGCTTTGCATCTCCTCAGCCGCCTGTGTGGTCGAGCCGTTGCCGGGGGTTATGACCTGGGTGTCACCTGCAGCAGCAAGCCCATCCTGCTTTGCGGCGGGCTCTGGTGAAGACCAGCGGCACCTAAGACTCCGTTCCCTGACACGGTCCGAGTCATCTGCCACACAGGTCCAGCGGATCCACATCCACCGGAGTTCCTGTCTTCAGAAACGTGAGTGTTACACATATTTTGAGCCCAATTCAGAAAAAACATTAGGCGGGTCTCAAAAGCCGTAATAGATTCGTTTTTGTCAGTCATGAGAAAACAAAAACAAAGGAAGGAATCCATATGGCTAATGGAGGAGGTCATAAGGGTCAGGTATCCCTATTCAGAAAAATAATCATAATAGATGCCATGTGAGAAAAGAAAAAGCAGACACAGGTATCAGGTAGATCTATTCAGAAGGTCCCTAAAAGTCATAATAGATAGCATGTGAAAAAAGAAAATGAGGACATAGGGGGTCATATAAAGTCTATTTAGCTGACCATTAAGTGTTGAAAAAACACTAATAGATACCACGTGTAAAACAGTTAGGATGAACTAATTCATAAGACATTTGAAGGAAGGCAGAGGATCAAAACGAGATAGCAAGGGGCTATTTCATGTTTGACATGTGAAAAAACACATTAACATATGTTGTTGCGTGTCTAATTATCCACACCGAGGTATCATGTTTATCTGACAACATATGGCTTACATCAGTTCAATGTATATTTCACTATAGAAAATTATTTAGATTTTATATTAGCACAAAGAGCCGTACAATCTTGTTTAAGAATGCATTTTGTATTACATAAACTTTTCACAAACATATCCACTAATTGATCATTTCTTTTAACATCCTCAGTGAATAATTCTAATACTTCTTTGTAAGACGCTCCTCTTGGCAGATAAAACAGCATAAATATACAGTAAGAGCCGCAGTAATGACTCATTGTGTCCTGCAACTGTCTGCTTTGATACATGTAAGTTTTACAATTTATTTTTAAAAATTGCATAAATTCTTTTGGGGATATCGCAGAATCCGGCAAAAAGCCATAGCTATGGAAAAACAGTGCCCGCTCATTAGGACATATTATAATTAATACCCAGTGACTTCCACGTAGCTTTGATGTACCCGTATTAACAATGTATCCTGCGGGGCGCTGTTCAACATGTAGATCGGGTAAAAAATCACACGGAAATACGCCCTGAAATATACGGCTAATATACGGATCTGATTTAGCGAGAATTGACAACTGTAGATTATTAACTTTAATTATAGTCAGTCAATATCTCTCGGCAGCTGTTTATCTCAAGAATGTTTATATTCAGAGCATATACTATCATGTTTACTGTGTGAGGAGTTGGTTCGGAAAATCTTCTTTCAGCGTGGAGATTTCCAGTTTTAAATAGTGCTCCCCCCCAGTTCTTGGTCAGGCAACAAATCGAATGAGAAAAACGTGTAGCCATTCATAAACTCTTCACAATCTATGGACATGCTGCTATCCGATCTTTGCTTTCCTGATATATGTACAAGAGCAAGATACTCTCTAATGGCTAATTCTGCACCAAAATTAGGCTGATACGGTTTCCCAGGGATCTGCGTCCCGTCCAGATATAAGGCCGCGTAGTTAATATTATAGTGTGGAAAGCATAGCGGATTTCAGTGAAAATTCTCGCTAAATGATTCATTTTCGACAAACGCTGTGATAATACTTTTTGGAATTTGGCCAAGAAATAGATTCTCATGCGTCAATATCTGTGCTCCTTGGGGGATGCTATACACTTTCAGTTGGCTTCGGTCCAGGCCGTATTTTGTTGCTGCTGTTAGTAGCAGTTGACTTTATTTATACCTTTATATATAGTTATACCTTTATAACGCACAATGCCGGGAGATATGACTCATACTTTATTGTAAAGGAACCGATTACTGAAAAGTTGCAGGTAAAAATGATTACTCAAGGGGGCGACTTTTATGTGTGACATTACCAGACTTGAAAATACGCTTCATAGACTCCCTAAATTTCCTCCCCATGAAGCTCCGCAAATTACCTCAAGCTATGGGTCTCCCAGGGTCAAAGGGACATTTTCCACACGTTTTTAATACTGACCAGAATCATGATTATGTGGGCCCCGTACCAGATGTTAAGTATTATGGGATTGAATATCTGATGCCTGTTGACAAGAAGGAGTTTATGGATTGGTATGCAACAATACTTTTAATTTTAAAGCAGAGCGCAAGGCCTACTGTAAACAAGATGTTGAGGTTTTGAGACAGGCCTGTGAGTGCTACAGAGACAGAATGATGGAGATGACTAGGAAAACAGTTTCAAAATACAATAGCCATCTAAAGAAAAATGTTGAGGAGGTTTAGTGTTCATCACTCTGGCTTCTGTATGTATGGCTATGTAGCGAGTTTCTCCCTAAAAACAAAATTGCTATTGTACCTGCAGACAAATATCACAAAACAAAAAAGTGTTTCTCTTCCCCTGCTATTCACTGGCTCATATATGTATATATGTGCATACAGAGAAGCTTGTCATCAGCACAAACTGAGAGGCAGTGAAAAGCAAGTTGGCCAATATTTTTTAGACGGTTATGCACAGGTTGAAGGACAAGACATCCCCTTTGAATTTCAGGGTTGTTTTTACCATGGCTGTCTCACCTGTTATAATGAAAACGATACAAATACCAACTACGGCCAGCTGTACCACACTTTTTTGATGAAAAATCACTATCTACAGAGCTGCGGGTACGTAGTACGTGTTTTGTGGGAACATACCGTATATACTCGAGTATAAGCCGAGTTTTTCAGCACGATTTTTCGTGCTGAAAACACCCCCCTCGGCTTATACTCGAGTGAACTCCCCCACCCGCAGTGGTCTTCAACCTGCGGACCTCCAGAGGTTTCAAAACTACAACTCCCAGCAAGCCCGGCCAGCCATCGGCTGTCCGGGCTTGCTGGGAGTTGTAGTTTTGAAAGCTCCGGAGGTCCGCAGGTTGAAGACCACTGCGGCCTTCGACATCATCCAGCCCCCTCTCACCCCCCTTTAGTTCTGAGTACTCACCTCCGCTCGGTGCTGGTCCGGTCCTGCAGGGCTGTCCGGTGAGGAGGTGGTCTGGGATAGTGGTTCCGGGCTGCTATCTTCACCGGGGAGGCCTCTTCTAAGCGCTTCGGGCCCGGCCTCAGAATAGTCACGTTGCCTTGACAACGACGCAGAGGTGCGTTCATTGCCAACGTACTTCTGCGTCGTTGTCAAGGCAACGCCTCTATTCCGGGCCGGAAGCGAGGAGAAGAGGCGCCCCCGGTGAAGATAGCAGCCCGGACCACCTCCTCACCGGACCACCTCCTCACCGGACAGCCCTGCAGCACCGGACCAGCGCCGAGCGGAGGTGAGTACTCAGAACTAAAGGGGGGTGAGAGGGGGCTGGATGATGTTGAAGGCCGATGGCTGCCCGGGCTTGCTGGGAGTTGTAGTTTTGAAACCTCTGGAGGTCCGCAGGTTGAAGACCACTGAGGGCGAATGATGACAAGGGGATGATGAAGGGGGAATGTGTGGGATGATAAGGGGATGATGAAGGGGGGATGTGCGGGATGATAAGGGGATGATGAAGGGGGGATGTGTGGGATGATAAGGGGATGATGAAGGGGGGATGTGCGGGATGATAAGGGGATGATGAAGGGGGGATGTGCGGGATGATAAGGGGATGATGAAGGGGGGATGTGTGGGATGATAAGGGGATGATGAAGGGGGGATGTGTGGGATGATAAGGGGATGATGAAGGGGGGATGTGTGGGATGATAAGGGGATGATGAAGGGGGGATGTGTGGGATGATAAGGGGATGATGAAGGGGGGATGTGTGGGATGATAAGGGGATGATGAAGGGGGGATGTGTGGGATGATGACAAGGGGATGATGATGAGGATGTTAATGACGGGTCTGGATGATGACAGGGGGGGATGATGTATTTCCCACCCTAGGCTTATACTCGAGTCAATAACTTTTCCTGGGATTTTGGGTTGAAATTAGGGGTCTCGGCTTATACTCGGGTCGGCTTATACTCGAGTATATACGGTAAGTGGAATGAAATGCTTAAAAAAAGATTCTAATCTTCAAGCATTTCTCCATGAAATGAAATTTCCAGGGCCCCTCAATCCTCTTTATGGTGGCAAAACTAACGCAGAAAGCTCTGTCACAAACAGGGTGTGGGTGAAACTATACACTACTTTGATTTTACAAGTCTTTACCCCTTTATCAACAAATCAAAAATGTATCCTGTAGGTCACCCCTGCATCATATATGAAAATGTTATTCACCTCAAAAATTACTTTGGAATTGCCCGGGTTTAAGGTGTCCCCCCCAAGAGATTTGTTTTTCCCAGTCATACCTGTGAAAATTAACAAAAAAACTAATGTTTCCCCTTTGCTATACATGCGCTGTAAATACAAAAACAACTGAATGCATGCATAGTGTTGAAGAGCGCTCTCTGACGGGTACATGGTGTACTATCAAACTAGAGATGGCTTTGGAAAATGGGTACAGGCTCATCTAAGAAGTTTGGCATTTTCCTGAGACTACAGAAGACCTCTTTGCTCCCTACATTAAACTCAATTTAAAGGGGTACTCCCACCCTAGACATCTTATCCCCTATCCAAAGGATAGGGAATAAGATGTCTGACCGTGGTGGTCCAGCCGCTGGGGACCCCCGCAATGTTGCATGCGGCACCCACCTGTTTCTTGTCCGGAAGCGCTGGAGGGTCTCGGTTGCGGCCACTGGAACGGAAGTCTGTGACGTCAGGACTCTGCCCCTTGTGATGTCACGCCCCATCCCCTCAATGCAAGTCTATGGGAATGGGGATAGGGGATAAGATGTCTAGGGTGGGAATACCCCTTTAAGGGACAAACAGGAGGCATCAGGTTACCCTAGCTTGACTCTTTTTTTGAGAAAGAAGGGGTTCAATTTGATGCTACTAATATAATTGTGAACCCCGCTAAAAGACAAATCTCCAAGCTTTTCTTAAATTCTTTATGGGGGAAGTTGGCACAGAGATCTAATTTGCCATGCACCAGTATTATGAATAACCTTGATGAACTCTTTATGTATTTGTGCCTTACTACGAGGTTTCTGAGCTAAATTTTATTGATGACGAGACAGCCACTGTGAACTGGAAATACGCTGAGGGACACCACACAGTCAATAAAAACACAACGATTTTTATAGCCTGCTTTACAACTGCCTATGCCAGACTAGAGCTGTACATTCTTCTGGACAGACTACAGGACAGGTGTCTTTATCACGACACCAATTCTGTAATTTTTGTGCACAAAGAGGGTGATTGGAATCTGCCATTAGGTGATTACTTGGGAGAATTAACCAGTGAAATCCCTGATGATAGCTACATCACAGAGTTTGTATCTGCAGGTCCAAAAGTCTACAGTTACAAACTGAACACTGGTAAAACAGTCTTAAAGGGGTATTCCGCCCCTAGACATCTTATCCCCTATCCAAAGGATAGGGGATAAGATGTCAGATCGCCACGGTCCCGCTGCTGGGGACCCCTGGGATCCCCGCTGTGGCATCGCGCTATCATTACAGCACAGAGCGAGTTCGCTCTGTGCGTAATGACGGGCGATACGGGGGACAGAGCAGCGTGACGTCATGGCGCCGCCCCTCGTGACATCACGGCCCGTCCCCTTAATGCAAGTCTATGGGAGGGGGCGTGACGACCGCCACGCCCCCTCCCATAGACTTGTATTGAAAGGGGCGGGCCGTGACATCACGAGGGGCGGAGCCGTGACATAACGATGCTCCGGCCCCTGTACCGCCCATCATTACGTGCAGAGTGAACTCGCTCTGTGCTGTAATGATAGCGCGGTGCCGCAGCGGGGATCCCAGGGGTCCCTAGCAGCGGGACCGCGGTGATCTGACATCTTATCCCCTATCCTTTGGATAGGGGATAAGATGTCTAGGGGAGGAATACCCCTTTAAAGGGGCGGAATACCCATTTACATTTTGATAGCCTTATGGACCTAGTTTTGGAATTTATCAGTAACCCATCCCCTGAAAACCAAAAATGCATAACAGTGGAACAACGTTGGGAAATTGAAACAAGGCCTGTGCGTAAGACTCAGAGGTGTGTATATACAAAGAGACAGTATTCAGATGATTTTACAACATTACCTTTTGGTATTTAATGTAATCATCACACAGTTAGATCCCTCTTCTTTAGACGAGGTTGCAGACCTTTTTGAGATGCTCAGGATCACTGAGCCCGAAGTTACAGACCTTTTTAAGAAACTCAGGGGCAGTGAGCCGGAAGGTCTGCACACAAAGAGACAGTTTTTAGCTGAATATACATCATTACTTTTTGGCTTCTAAATGCTCTTTGAGTATCAGCATCATGGACACACGGCTACAACATCCCTTTTCATGTATTTTAGCGTGTCCATCCAACTCTGGAAAGAGTTATTTTGTAAAGCAGCTGCTTTATAATGGCGAAACTCACATTTCAAAAAGACCTGAAAATATTGTTTGGCTTTATGCGTGTTGGCAAAAATTGTACGATGACCTGTCTCATTCTTTCCTGAACATTAGATTTATTGAAGGCTTGCTGCATACATTTATAGATGATGATCTGTTTCCACCAGACAAGGTAAATTTGACAATTGTTGATGACTTCATGAGAGCACTAGCAAAAATAACAAAATAGAAAAAGCATTTACCATGTATGTTCATCACAGAAATCTTAGTATATTGTATTTAGTGCAGAACATATTTTCAGGGTCAGGGTAAAAAGAGCAGAACCATAAATTTAAATACCAAGCACATGGTTATATTTAATAATTCTCGTGATAGATTTCAAATTCTAACATTAGCGAGACGAATGTATCCAGGGAAAACTAATTTCTTTTTAAGCCTTTGAGGATGCCACACGAGAGCCTTATGGTCATTTACTAGTTGATTTATGGGCCAATACCCCCGAACAGTATCGTTTAAGGTCGGGGTTCTTCCCCCCAGCTTCACCAGCTGTGTATATACCAAAGAAAAATAGCTCAAAGAAGTATTGCTTTCACTTTGCACCGCATTCTATGCGCTGTACATAGAAACGGCAAGATGTCGGAGGGATTAAAACGTAATTGGGCTCTCTTAAAAACCCTTGTGAAGGCCACTCCTTCAGTCAGAAAATCTATCTTGCATCACGAGAGTTGTGATTTAATAGCGGCCATAGGGGAAATTGTTTTAAGCATCTTAAAAGGGCATATACCTCTAAAAGACCACCAGAGAAATATACTAAAGAAGTGGCGTAAAGCTGTAAGGAAGCTGAGTGATAAGACCCTGCCCATAAAGAAAAAGACAAGTGAAGACTTCCACAGAGCGGTGGGTGGATATCGGCGCTGACCAGGATAGGACACATCAGGTGAGTAAAAAGGGATTTATTAAAACAAATGTAATAAATCCCTTTTTACTCACCGGACGTGTCCTATCCTGGTCAGCACCGATATCCACCCACCGCTCTGTGGAAGTCTTCACTTGTCGTTTTTTGTAAGGTCGGGGAGGCGGCAGGCCAGGCATTTACTCACTCACGCTGACCATTGTTGTGTGTGAGTTCACACAACCGCCTCTGGTAAGAGTTCCTCACTACATTAGTTTGAATCTTACATTGGCGATCTTACGCTATGGAGCGCTCTTCCATCTTTTTTTAGCATAAAGAAAAAGAAGCGCTTAGTGAATCAAACTGGTGGGTTCATAGTTCCGCTGTTGGGGTTTGCAATTCCATTAATAACGAGCCTGCTTTTTAACAAATATACAGAGAAAATGTACTTGGTGCCCAAACACAAACTCAACAAGATAAATCATGCCGTTACACTTAAATCTAGCATACAGCGAGGTGTAATACATCATCTTGATAGTAACATTAGCAATGTTTTACAGCGTGACGTTTGCCTTATGACGTGAAAATTTAACGATACGCATATATACTGCAAAGATACTTGGCTCTTGCTAAACATGATGCAAAAGAGTTAGCATCTTTAAACCTTATTACAACAACTGCTCCTTGTTAGACTCACCGCAGACGACAGGTACCCAGGAGGTAGTAGATCCGTAATACCACGGTAGTCTGGAGCAGGAGATGTAGTAGATCCACTGGTCCTGTGAGGCAGATGACGCGGGCTGTGCCAGGGAGCGGAGTCTAAGGTGCTGCTGGTTTTCACCAGAGCCCGCCGCAAAGCGGGATGGACTTGCTGCGACAGGCGGCACCCAGGTCGCTACCCCTGGCACGACTCGACCACACAGGCGGCTGAGGTGAAGTATGGCCCAGAAGGAATAGACGGGATGCAGTCAGGCTGGCAAGAGGTCAGGGCAGGCGGCACAGGAGCATAGTCAATAGGGAAGCAGAAGGTCAATAGGCAGGCGGCTAGGAACACGGTAAGGTCACGGAATGCAAGGTCTGGTACACGGCAAGGAACACTAAAGACTGCTTTTGCTAAGTCAAACAAAGATCCGGCAGAGAGTGGGGGAGGTGTAGAAACTTAGAATGAATTTGCAGGTGTAAACATAATTACGGGCCCACTTGCCCTTTAAATCTGAGAGCTCCGGCGTGTGTGCCCCCTAGGAGGCGGAGACACATGCACCGGAGCTGTGAGAAAACAGCAGAGGACAGAGGTGATTGACGGGCTGGGATTTGCATCCGGGTGTGTCCCGCAGTGCGAATCCCAGCCCCGCCGGGCCAGAGAAGGAGAGCCGACAGTGCGCTCACGGCCCGGGATGTGCGGCCAGAGCGCAAGATGTCACAGTACCCCCTTTGGTCTCCCCTTCCTTTTGGGGCTGAGAAAACATTTGAGGAGACTACGATTCAGGATGTTTTCCTCAGGCTCCCAAGATCTCTCCTCAAGACCAAATCCCCTCCAATCAACCAAAAAAATGTTCCTGCCACGTGCCACATACCACGTATGTTTTTGGGGCTAAGATCTCTTTAACTTGAAAAATCAGAGGAACCAGAGACAGGAGTGGGAGCAGTGTTTCTTCTTTGAGAGTAGCGATTGATAACTAGAGGCTTGAGGAGAGTTACATGAAAGGAGTTAGGCATGCGTAGAGAAGGGGGTAAACGGAGTTCGTATGAAATATCATAAATTTTTTTGTAAGACCACGAATGGACCCAGGAAACGATGACCTAATTTGTAACTTGGGATTTTGAAAGGAATGTATTTTGAAGATAACCACACTTTATCACCAGGATAGAAGGATGGAGGAGATCTTCTTTTCTTGTCTGCCTGGGTTTTCATGCGGGAGGAGGCCAGAGATAATGATTGCCGAGTATGTCGCCAAATAGAGGAGAAATCTCATACAAGTTTGTCTACAGCTGGGACACTGGAAGAAACTAGAACAGGAAGAGGAGACCGGGGATGATGACCAAAATCAATAAAAAAAAACGGAGATGTCTTTGTGAACTCAGAGTCTTTTTGATTATAGGAAAATTCCGCCCAGGGAAGAAGATCTACCCAGTCGTCCTGACAAGCTGAAACACAATGGCGTAAATAAGTCTCCAAAATTTGATTTCCCTTTCCACCTGGCCATTGGACTGGGGGTGGTAGGCAGAGGAGAAATCCAAATGGATGCCAAGGCAGGAACAGAGAGCTCACCAGAATTTGGACACAAACTGAACTCCGCGATCCGAGACAATATTTTCTGCAAGACCATGAAGAAGGAAGACATGAAGTAAGAAGTGCTGTGCCAGTTGTGGAGCTGATCAGAGACCGAGGAGAGGAATAAAATGAGCCATTTTAGAAAACCGATCAACCACAACCCAGATGACTGTGTTATTATGTGATGGTGGAAGATCGGTAATAAAACCCATAGCAATGTGAGTCTATGGAGTCTCAGGAATGAGCAATGGCTGCAAGAGTCCTGCGGGTCTCAGTCGAGGGGTCTTGTCTCGAGCACAAGTGACACAGGAATGTACAAATTCAAATTCAAAGACATCATGTTCCAGACGCGGCCACCAATAGTGCCGGGAGATAAGAAGAAGAGTCTTGCGTACTCCAGGATGGCCTGCCAATAGTGAAGAATGACCCCAGTTTAGGACTTTGCGTCTCAATCTGACTGGTACAAAAGTTTTACCAGGAGGTAGTTGTAGAAGATCGGCAGGAGCTGCAGTAATCAGAGGATCAGGAGGGATAATACGTCTTGGTGTAGGATCCAAACCCACAACATCAGAAAATCTGGAGAGGGCATCAGCTCTGATATTCTTGTTAGCTGGACGGAAATGAATGAAAAAATGTAATCGGGAAAAGAACAAAGACCACCTTGCCTGACAAGGGTTCAAACGTTGAGCAGACTGAAGGTACAGGAGATTCAGGAGATTCTTGTGGTCAGAATAGATTCTGATCGGATGACTAGATCCTTCCAACAAATGTTGCCACTCCTCTAAGGCGATTTTTATAGCAAGCAGTTCACGATCTCCGATGGAGTAGTTTCTTTACACTGGCGAGAAGGTTTTAGAAAAGAATCCACAGGTCACAGTCTTACCCTTGGTGCTTTTCTGGGTAAGAATGGCACCCGCTCCAATGGAGGAAGCGTCAACCTCCAAGGCAAAATGTTTTCCCGGATCAGGTCTTGATAGCACGGGGGCTGAAGCAAAGGCAGACTTTAGGCTGGAGGAAGCCTCTTCGGCCTCAGGAGGCCACAACTTAGGGTTAGCATTCTTTCTGGTGAGAGCTACAATGGGAGCGACCACAGAAGAAAAATGTGGGATGAACTGATGATAATAGTTGGCAAATCCCAGGGAACGTTGAATTGCCCGAAGACCGGTAGGGCGAGGCCATTCCAAGACCACAGACAGTTTTACTGGATCCATTTGCAGACCTTGATGAGAGACAATATATCCAAGAAAAGGAAGATTGGATTTCTCAAAAGGCATTTCTCCAGTTTGGCATAGAGATGATTCCTCCAGAGGCATCGAAAGACCAGACGAACATGAGTACGATGCTTCTCCAAGTTGGAAGAATAGATCGAGATGTCATCAAGATAAACGACAACACAGGTATAGAGAAGGTTGCGGAAGATATCATTGACAAATTCCTGAAAAACAGCTGGAGCATTGCAAAGACCGAAAGGCATCACAAGATACTCAAAATGTCCATCTCGGGTGTTAAAAGCCGTTTTCCATTTGTCTCCCTCTCGAATTCGAATCTGATTATAGGCTCCACGTAAATCCAGCTTGGAGAAGACTTTGGCCCCCTGAAGATGATCAAAAAGTTCTGAGAACAAAGGAAGAGGATAACGATTCTTGACCTTGATTTTGTTGAGACCTCTGTAGTCAATACATGGACGGAGATAACCATCCTTCTTGCTCACAAAGAAGAACCCGGCTCCGGCAGGTGAAGAGGATTTTCGGGTAAATCCTTTGTGGAGGTTCTCTTGGATGTATTTTTGCATGGCTTGAGTCTCCGGGACTGACAAAGGATAGATTCTACCATGAGGTGGCATAGTCCCCGGCAGTAAATCAATGGGGCAGTTGTAAGGATAATGAAGAGGCAAAGTCTCAGCCTGTTTTTCGCAAAAGACATCAGAAAAATCTTGATAAGGGGAAGGCAGACCAGGCATAGGAGGAAACAATTTTAGGCTGGACCTACAGTAGACTACGATTTTAACAGCACTGTCCCCAGCGGGTGATCTCTCCAGATTTCCAGTCAAGCTGCAGGGAATGGCGCTGGAGCCAAGGAAGACCGAGAAGTATCTGAGAGGTACAATGTTGAAGCACAAAGAATTCAATCCTTTCCTTATGCAAGACTCCCACCTGCAAAAGGAGAGACTCCATGCGGTGAAGCACTATACAGTCCAGATTTTGTCCAGTGACGGAAGAGATGAACAGATGCTTTGCAAAGGGACTCACTGGAAGGCGATATTCGTGCACGAGAGAGGCATAAATGAAGTCCAAAAATGCTGAAGTGAAGAAAGAAGTCTGAGCAGAAATGTGGACTTGAACGAGATATTCAAACAAGGAGAGACGGTATTCACACCCAGGCACGCCTCTCCAACGTATCCTAGGTGCGAGCGTTTTCCTGGACAATGAGGACGGGAAGGATAGTCTTGGAGAAAGTGCTCTGGACAGGCACAGTATAGACACAAATTCTCGCTGCGTCGTGGGGATATTTCCTCCTTGGTGAGGCAAGTATGATCCACTGGCTTAGCCTTTTCAGTAGGTTCACTTTCACTACGAAGCTTCTCCTGTCTTTCGGAAAAACGCACATCAATACGTGCAGCCAAATGGATCAGTTCACACAGGTTAGTCAGAGAATCTTGTGCAGCAAGAGCGTCCTTAATTCTACTAGAGAGTCCTTTTTTAAATTTAGCACACAAGGCCTTGTCGTTCCATGCCAATTCTGAAGCAAGGATGCGAAACTGGACTGCATAGTCTCCCATGGAGGAAAACCCTTGTCTTAGGTTAAGAAGAGCCATCTCGGCAGAGGAGGCACTTGTGGGTTCTTCGAAAACGCTGCGGAATTCAGCCAAGAAGGCTGTGAGGTTAGAGATAATTGGGTCGCTACAATCCCAGAGTGGAGTAGCCCATGCCAGGGCCTTTCCAGACAAGAGACTAACCACAAAGGCCACCATTGCACGCTCCGTAGGAAACAGATCTGCCATGAGCTCCAGGTGCAAGGAGTCACAAAACCCCTACACTGCTTAGAATCTCTGTCAAACTTCATGAGAAGAGGAAGACGAAGCTTTGATCCAAAAGGAACTGCTGGAACAGGTGGTGAAGCTGGAGCAGGTTGTGACTACTGTTGCATGGTCAGAAGTAGCTGTGCCATGGCGGACAGTTGATTTAATTGCTGCGCCTGATGGGCCAACTGTTGCGACTGACGGACCACTTCAGAAGGGAGATCTGAATCCTTTGGCAGAGATACCTCAGCGGGATCCATGGCAGGATCTTACTTTTAGACTCACCGCAGACGACAGGTTCCCAGGAGGTAGTAGATCCATAATACCACGGTGGTCTGGAGCAGGAGATGTAGTAGATCCGCTGGTCCTGTGAGGCAGATGATGCGGGCCGTGCCAGGGAGCGGAGTCTAAGGTGCAGCTGGTTCTCACCAGATCCCGCTGCAAAGCGGGATGGACGTGCTGCAGCTACCCCTGGCACAACTTGATCACACAGGCAGCTGAGGTGAAGCGTGGCCCAGAAGGAATAGACAGGATGTAGTCAGGCTGGCAAGAGGTCAGGGCAGGCGGCACAGGAGTGTAGTCAGTAGGGAAGCAGAAGGTCAATAGGCAGGCGGCTAGGAACACGTTCAGGTCACGGAATGCAAGGTCTGGTACACAGCAAGGAACACTAAAGACTGCTTTCTCTTAGGCGCTAAGGCAAACAAAGATCTGACAGAGAGTGGGGGGAGGTGCAGAAGCTTATAATGAATGTGCAGGTGTAAACATAATTACGGGCGAACTAGCCCTTTAAATCTGAAAGCTCCTGTGAGGAAACAGCAGGGGACAGAGGTGAGTGACAGACTGGGATTCGCTTGCGAGAGCGTCCCGCAGAGCGAATCCCAGCCCCGCTGGCCAGAGAAGGAAAGGGGACAGTGCGCTCACGGCCGGGATGTGCGGCCGGAGCGCAAGATGTCACACTCCTGGTCCTCAACAATTGACAAATTCCACTACTGATAAAAGTGATGATGTGAATGAGATTGTGAATAATGTCAATCCCAGGTTTAAAAGAAATGCAGAGCTATTGTTAAGCAGAATGCTTATTTACAAGGGTAATGTTATTCCTGGATCTAATATGGTGGATTTGGTGTGAAACACAACACAAAGTCGCGGCTTGCTTAAAAACAAAATACCCCCTGGCTGGGAAACATTTATCCGTTTCCTATGCATAGCACTGAACAGTATTAGCAATCAAATGATTGCTATAGATAGTCCCCTATAGGGACATAAAAAGTGTTAAAAAAAAAAGTTTAAAAATGTAAAAATAAAAAGTAAAAAAAGTGAAAAATCCCCTCCCCCAATAAAAATTTTAATTGTCCGTTTTTCCCATTTTACCCCCAAAAAGCGTATTTTTTTTTCAACACGTGCGTAAATGTACAAACTTTCAAAATATAATGTTAATGATCCCGTATGGTGAACGGCATAAACGTAAAAAGTAAAAAAAAGTTAAAAAATTCTGCTTTTTAGTCACATTTATTTTAAAAAAAATTATAAAAAATTATCTAAAAGTTTTATATATTCAGATGTGGTATCAATAAAAAAAAGCACAGATGACTGTGCAAAACATTTGCCCTCATACTGCCCTATATATGGAAAAATGAAAAAGTTATAGGTGGTCAAAATAGGCCAATTTTAGATAACTGATTTTGTACAAAAAGTTTTAGATTTTTAAGTGGTACAAAAATATAAAAGTATCTAGCCATGGGTATCATTTTAATTGTAATGACCCACTGAATAAGGAACACATGTAATTTTTACCGTAAAGTGTACAGTGTAAAAAAACGAAACCCTCCAAAATGTAAATAATTGTGGTTTTCATTAAAATTTCCTCCCTAAAATTTTTTTTGGGGGGGTTCGCTGTACATTTTATGGTAAAATGAGAGGTTTCATTACAAAGTACAATTGGTCATGCAAAAGACTAGTCCTTATATGGGTCTGTATATGGAAATATAAAAGAGTTATGGATTTTAGAAGGCAACAAGGAAAAAACGAAAATAAAATTGGCCTTTAAGGGGCTTGGTCCTTAAGGGGTTAACTTTCTGGAGCCAGTTGACATATAAAAAAAAAAATGGCAATCAATATAGAAAATGTCACGATTCGGCTTACAGGTTGTGGATCCACTGTGTCAGCGAGGGATTGGCGTGGACCGTGCCGGTGGACCGGTTCTAAGAGGCTACTGGTGTTCACCAGAGCCCGCCGCAAAGCGGGATGGTCTTGCTGCGGCGGTAGCAACCAGGTCGTATCCACTAGCAATGGCTCAACCTCGCTGACTGCTGAGAAGGCGTGGGACAGAAGGACTAGGCAGAGGCAAGGTCTGACGTAGCAGAAGGTCGGGGCAGGCGGCAAGATTCGTAGTCAATATGGATAGCAGGAGATCTGGTAACACAGGCTTGGACAACACTAAACGCTTTCACTGGCACAAGGCAACAAGATCCGGCAAGGGAGTGCAGGGGAAGTGAGGTGATATAGCCAGGGAGCAGGTGGAAGCCAATTAGGCTAATTGGGCCAGGCACCAATCATTGGTGCACTGGCCCTTTAAGTCTCAGAGAGCTGGCGCGCGCGCGCCCTAGAGAGCGGAGCCGCGCGCGCCAGCACATGACAGCCAGGGACCGGGACGGGTAAGTGACTTGGGATGCGACTCGCGAGCGGGCGCGTCCCGCTATGCGAATCGCATCCCCGCCGGCAATGTCAGTGCAGCGCTCCCGGTCAGCGGGTCTGACCGGGGCGCTGCAGGGAGAGAGATGCCGTGAGCGCTCCGGGGAGGAGCAGGGACCCGGAGCGCTCGGCGTAACAGTACCCCCCCCTTAGGTCTCCCCCTTTTTTTGTCCGGCAACTGCCTCACATGGGACGAGGACACCGGGAGTGATTGTAGGGTTTCCTCAAAGGCAGGCAGTACAGCAGGAGTGGGAATGGGGAGGGAGGGCAGAGGGTGAAGCTTGGCACGGGGCAGGGTGTCACCAGGACGGGGGCCACGAGGAGGCAAGGCACAGTCCTGATAAGCCTTGGAGAGACCAGGTGTAGGAGGAGGCACTGAGGCTTGCCTGACGGGACTGGGAGGAGAGGAGAGGCATTTGTGGCAAGCAGAGCCCCAATTCTTGATCTCCCCGGTGGTCCAGTCAAGGGTGGGAGAATGAAGCTGGAGCCATGGCAGACCGAGGAGGACTTCGGAGGTGCAGTTGGGAAGGACGAAAAATTCAATTTTTTCGTGATGGGGTCCAATGCACATTAAGAGGGGTTTTGTGCGGTAACGCACGGTGCAATCCAATCTAACTCCGTTGACCGCGGAAATGTAGAGCGGCTTGACGAGACGGGTCACCGGGATGCAGAACTTATTCACCAAAGAATCCAGAATAAAATTCCCAGAGGCACCAGAGTCCAAGCAGGCCACGGCTGAGAGGGAGGAGTTGGTAGAAGGAGAAATCCGCACGGGCACCGTGAGACGTGGAGAAGCAGACTTCGAACCAAGAGACGGCACACCCACGTGAGCTGGGTGCGTGCGTGCGTTTCCTAGATGTGGAGGACGAATAGGGCAATCCACCAAGAAATGTTCGGTACTGGCACAGTACAGACAAAGATTTTCTTCCCTACGGCGAGTCCTCTCTTCCTGGGTCAGGCGAGACCGATCCACTTGCATGGCCTCCTCGGCGGGAGGCACAGGCGTAGATTGCAAAGGATACTGTGGGAGAGGTGCCCAGAGATCTAGGTCTTTTTCCTGGCGGAGCTCCTGGTGTCTCTCAGAAAAACGCATGTCAATGCGGGTGGCCAAATGGATAAGTTCTTGCAGGTTGGCAGGAATCTCTCGTGCGGCCAGCACATCCTTGATGTTACTGGATAGGCCTTTTTTTAAAGGTCGCGCAGAGAGCCTCGTTATTCCAAGATAATTCGGAAGCGAGAGTACGAAATTGGATGGCGTACTTGCCTACTGAAGAATTACACTGGACCAGGTTCAGCAGGGCAGTCTCGGCAGAAGAAGCTCGGGCTGGTTCCTCGAAGACACTACAGACTTCAGCGAAGAAGGACTGGACTGTGGCTGTGGCAGGATCATTGCGGTTCCAGAGCGGTGTGGCCCAAGACAAGGCCTTTCCAGAAAGAAGGCTCACTACGAACGCCACCTTAGACCGTTCTGTAGGAAATAGGTCCGACAACATCTCCATATGCAGGGAACATTGAGACAAAAATCCACGGCAGAGTCTAGAGTCCCCATCAAATTTGTCCGGCAGGGACAAGCGGAGGCTAGGAGCGGCCACTCGCTGCGGAGGAGGTGCAGGAGCTGGCGGAGGAGATGGTTGCTGCTGTAGCAGAGGCAGAAGTTGCTGTAACGTGGCGGTCAACTGCGACAGCTGCTGTCCTTGTTGGGCAATTTGCTGCGATTGCTGAGCGACCACCGTGGTAAGGTCAGCGAGACTTGGCAGCGGCACCTCAGCGGGATCCACGGCCGGATCTACTGTCACGATTCGGCTTACAGGTTGTGGATCCACTGTGTCAGCGAGGGATTGGCGTGGACCGTGCCGGTGGACTGGTTCTAAGAGGCTACTGGTGTTCACCAGAGCCCGCCGCAAAGCGGGATGGTCTTGCTGCGGCGGTAGCAACCAGGTCGTATCCACTAGCAATGGCTCAACCTCGCTGACTGCTGAGAAGGCGTGGGACAGAAGGACTAGGCAGAGGCAAGGTCAGACGTAGCAGAAGGTCGGGGCAGGCGGCAAGATTCGTAGTCAATATGGATAGCAGGAGATCTGGTAACACAGGCTTGGACAACACTAAACGCTTTCACTGGCACAAGGCAACAAGATCCGGCAAGGGAGTGCAGGGGAAGTGAGGTGATATAGCCAGGGAGCAGGTGGAAGCCAATTAGGCTAATTGGGCCAGGCACCAATCATTGGTGCACTGGCCCTTTAAGTCTCAGAGAGCGGAGCCGCGCGCGCCAGCACATGACAGCCGGGGACCGGGACTGGTAAGTGACTTGGGATGCGACTCGCGAGCGGGCGCGTCCCGCTATGCGAATCGCATCCCCACCGGCAATGTCAGTGCAGCGCTCCCGGTCAGCGGGTTTGACCGGGGCGCTGGAGGGAGAGAGACGCCGTGAGCGCTCCGGGGAGGAGCAGGGACCCGGAGCGCTCGGCATAACAGAAAAGAGACTCGGCAACTCACCATTACTGCAGTTCAACTTCTTTTATTCCAAGAAGAGCATAGTACACATCAAGGTGAGGGAGGGCTGGAGAGGAGGCAGGGGGTGCGGGTAGGACTGCACAGTTTTGTGCCGATCTGGCACTTCTTCTGGCTACTTGCACCAGTGCAAGTCTATGCGAGGGGGCGCCACGGGGTGCACACGGGGTGCTGCGGGAGAGATCGTGGGGGTTCCCAGCGGCGGGTCCTTTGGATAGGGGATAAGATGTCTTAGGGCCAGAGTACCCCTTTAAAGCCTCAAGAAAGAAAAAAAATTGACATTGAACTTAATGTTTTTCTAAAGGAATTTTAGAAATAAAGCATTGGCCTATTTGTGTTAGACATTTTCCTGGCATGTGAAAGAAAAAAAGTGTATAATGCAATATCCCCCCCTAACCCCCCCCCCCCCCCCTCCTCCCCCTCAAAAAATCCAGAATATTAACCACTTTAGTACAGTAGCCAGAGCATTCCTACTATCACTACAGTTTGCATCCATACAATCTCTTCATTGCTGTAGAACATTATGGTTTAAGTGCAGCATATGGTAAATGGGGCTTTGGAGACACCTCCTAAAATGTTATCAGGCATTTTATCTTCTTCTAGCAAATGGTTTTCTAAACAAAACACTGAATAAATGGCCGGTGCTAAATTTATCTGCAGCACAAACATGGGCCACCTGGCCATGCTGTTGATACCCATAGTGTTGGTCCCAATGTTGTTTGGACAGCAGCTCTTTCTTTTCAATTCATCATTAAAGGGGCAGTGCGTGACATATAGATATCCCACAAGATAACAATTCCTGTTTCATGCTCTCACCCTATAGCCCTGTGATGAAATCTAAAACTATTTTTTTTAGTTTTCATAAAATTAGCTCTTTTTATTAGCATTTTAATTTAGTCAAACTGTATAGTTATTAAAACAGGAGAAACTAACTCTTCTACTACATTTTAAGAGCTCATCTGAAGGTCCCTTTAAATGGGCAGATTATCGGCAAATGACTGCTTATGTGAAGGCTCGTTGCTAATAACTGGCCTCAGTAAAAGGGCCAGCGATCATCATTATTGGCTTCAAATTCCCCTATGTAAATAGCCAGCGATCATCATTATTGGCTTTAAATTACCCTATGTAAATGGGCCAGCGATCATCATTATTGGCTTCAAATTGGGCCAGTGATCAGCCGACAAATGCTTGTTCTTCGTCAATAAGATCACAACAATTGATGTAAACAATGGGATATGCGGCATATGATAAAGTGAAGGGCCACACAATTGATCAAGCCTCTGAAAGGCTCAGATCACATCAGTAAGATCAGCACTTGTTATCTGTAACCTGCCGGTCAGTGTCAAAGTAGGGTCACATGTAGCATAAACGCTGCATAATTGATACACATGCATTTTTAACGCAAGTGCATTTTTCGGTCCTAGCAAAGTTTATGGGAGCAACAATAAACACGCATTCACTTTTCTGGCACTGAAAAACGCATGTACGTCAAAAATGCAAATGTTTAAGCTAAATGACCTAAGACCTTACAGATGTGCCAGTTCATAAACTTGTTGACTGTTTCTAGAAACAAGCAGCAGAATTGTGCTTGAAATTCTAAATACAAGTAAAGGCTGTGAGTGTAATTAATGTAGAACAATGACTGACAGACAGACATAAAAGTATATTCTGTAGCACTCTATGGTTGGCTACAAAAATCAAGCAAACTTTGTTCAAAAACATAGACTAACCATTGGAGAGCTAAAGAAAATCATTTTTGTTTGGATCTTACTTGGGGCCTGTTTGCAGTCTTTAGCCCACAGCTCAGGGGACCCCACAACTTCACTGTCAGATGAAGGTCACCTGACAGTGCTGACTGCCTTATAAGCCTGCCAAGACCTGGCCTGGAACGTGGGGAATAGTCAATAGTGATGAGTGGCAGGGGTCATATTTGGATTCGCAATATTTAGCGAATATATGGACAAATATTCATCCTATGTTCGCGAAATTCGTATATTCGCTATGTTCTCTTTTTTTCCATGCGAAAATTAGTAATGAAATTCGCATAATGCACATGCGCAATTATATCTCGCCTGAAAGAAGGGAGTGATCAGTGTCAAGTCTGAAAGTGCCGTTATTCACATAAATGTGCATGAAAAAAAACTAATATTCGTCATTACGAATATATATCACTATGTTCTAAATATTTGCAAAGTGCCAATATTCACAGTATGAATTCACATTTCGAATATTCACGTTCAACACTAATAGTCACCCACCCAGCACTTTGACTATTCCCAGTAAAAGCCGTCCCGGATCAGCTTTACAGCCATACAAACAGCTGAAGTGTCAGACTGCTATCTGCAACACTGACACTTGAGAAAAACCAGCTTTTACTTCACTGAGGCCAGGAACCTCGGTGACACATACCAACCATCAATGACGGCCCCTTGTTCCTTGCTACATACTGTCACGATTCGGCTGGCTGGAGGTGGATCCTCTGTGCCAGAGAGGGATTGGCGTGGACCGTGTCGGTGGACCGTTTCTAAGTTGCTACTGGTATTCACCAGAGCCCGCCGCAAACTCGGGATGGTCTTGCAGCGGCGGTAGCAACCAGGTCGTATCCATCGGCAACGGCTCAACCTCTCTGACTGCTGAGATAAGCGCGGTACAAGGGAGTAGACAAGAGCAAGGTCGGACGTAGCAGAAGGTCAGGGCAGGCAGCAAGGATCGTAGTCAGGGGCAACGGCAGGAGGTCTGGAACACAGGCTAGGAACACACAAGGAAACGCTTTCACTGGCACAATGGCAACAAGATCCGGCGAGGGAGTGCAGGGGAAGTGAGGTATAAGTAGGGAAGTGCACAGGTGAAGGTACTGATTAAAACCTCATGCGCCAATCAGTGGCGCACCGGCCCTTTAAATCGCAAAGACCCGGTGCGTGCACGCCCTAAGGAGCGGGGCCGCGCGCGCCGGGACAGCACAGACGGGGAATGGGTCTGGTAAGTGAATCGGGATGCGCATCGCGAGCGGGCGCGTCCCGCATCGCAAATCGCATCCCGGCTGGGAACATTATCGCAGCGCACCCGGTCGGCAGGTCTGACCGGGGCGCTGTGAATAAGAGAACGCTGTGAGCGCTCCGGGGAGGAGCGGGGACCCGGAGCGCTCGGCGTAACAGTACCCCCCCCCTTGGGTCTCCCCCTCTTTTTGGAACCTGAGGATAAGACTCTTGTCCAGGATGTTGTCCTCAGGTTCCCATGATCTCTCCTCTGGGCCGCAATTCTCCCAATCAACCAAAAATATTTTTTTACCTCTGACCGTCTTGGATGCCAGAATTTCCTTCACCGAAAAAACGTCAGGACCCGGAAACTGGAGTGGGAGAAACAACTTTGGGAGAGAAGCGGTTAAGGATGAGTGGTTTAAGGAGAGAGACATGGAAAGCATTGGGAATACGGAGAGAAGGAGGAAGAAGGAGTTTGTAAGAGACAGGGTTGATCTGGCACTTGATTTTGAAAGGACCAAGATAACGTGGTCCTAGTTTATAACTGGGGACACAAAAGCGGACATACTTGGCGGAGAGCCATACTTTGTCTCTGGGAGAAAAAAAGGGGGGAATTCTTCTTTTCCTATCGACATGTTTTTTCATCCGGGATGAAGCCTGTAAGAGAGAATTTTAAGTCTCTTTCCATATTCGTGGAGAGGTCCCGAGTCACTTCATCAACAGCGGGCAAACCAGAGGGCATGGGAGTGGGGAGGGGGGGAAGAGGGTGACGGCCGTACACCACGAAGAATGGGGATTTAGCGGAGGATTCGGAGACTCTGAAATTGTACGAGAATTCGACCCATGGTAGAAGATCTGCCCAGTCATCTTGGCGGGAGGAAACAAAATGTCGCAAATAGTCACCCAGAACCTGATTAATTCTTTCTACTTGCCCATTGGATTGGGGATGATAAGAAGATGAGAAGTTTAATTGGATTTTGAGCTGATTACAGAGGGCCCTCCAGAATTTAGACACAAATTGAATGCCTCTATCCGAGACGATATGCGTGGGCAGCCCGTGAAGGCGAAAAATATGTATAAAAAATTGATTCGCCAACTAAGGCGCAGAAGGAAGACCTGGAAGAGGGATAAAATGTGCCATCTTGGAGAATCGATCAACGACCACCCAAACAACTGTGTTGCCATGGGATAAAGGTAAGTCAGTGATAAAGTCCATACCAATCTGAGACCATGGTTGTTCAGGAACAGGCAGAGGATGGAGGAGACCAGCAGGCTTCTGGCGAGGGGTCTTGTCCCGGGCACAGACTGTACAAGCCTGCACGAAATCAACAACATCAGCTTCCAGGGTAGGCCACCAATAAAAACGAGAGATGAGCTGGACGGATTTTTTGATGCCAGCATGGCCTGCGAGGTGTGAGGAGTGTCCCCACCTGAGAATCCTGAGGCGCTGGCGTGGAGAGACGAAGGTCTTCCCTGGAGGAGTTTGTCTGATGGAAGCTGGAGAAGTGGAGATCAGACAGTCGGGAGGAATAATGTGTTGCGGGGAAGCTTCCACTTCAGAGGCATCCGATGAACGAGAGAGGGCATCAGCCCTAATGTTCTTGTCAGCAGGGCGAAAATGAATTTCAAAGTTAAAACGGGCAAAGAACAACGACCACCTAGCCTGGCGAGGGTTCAGCCGTTGGGCAGACTGAAGATAAGAGAGATTCTTGTGATCAGTGTATATAATAACTGGATATTTGGATTCCTCCAGCAGGTGCCTCCATTCCTCAAGCGACAATTTTATGGCCAGTAGTTCTCGATCACCAATGGAGTAGTTTTTCTCCGCCGGAGAGAAGGTCCTAGAAAAGAAACCACAAGTAACAGCATGCCCGGAAGAATTTTTTTGTAGGAGTACTGCTCCAGCTCCCACCGAGGAGGCGTCTACCTCCAATGAGAAGGGTTTAGATGGATCAGGTCTGGAGAGTACGGGAGCAGAAGAAAAGGCAGTCTTGAGATGATTGAATGCGTCTTCCGCTTGAGGAGGCCAGGACTTAGGGTTGGCGTTTTTCTTGGTTAGGGCCACGATAGGAGCCACAATAGTGGAAAAGTGCAGAATAAATTGTCTGTAATAATTGGCAAACCCCAAAAAACGTTGGATAGCACGGAGTCCGGAGGGGCATGGCCAATCCAACACGGCTGATAGTTTATCTGGGTCCATTTGTAGTCCCTGGCCAGAGACTAAGTATCCTAGAAAGGGAAGAGATTGACATTCAAAGAGACATTTTTCCATTTTGGCATAAAGTTGATTGTCCCGAAGTCTCTGAAGAACCATGTGGACATGCTGGCGGTGTTCTTCTAGGTTAGCAGAAAAAATCTAAATATCGTCTAGGTAAACCACAACACAGGTATATAGAAGATCACAAAAAATTTCATTTACAAAGTCTTGGAAGACGGCAGGGGCGTTGCAAAGGCCAAAGGGCATAACCAGATATTCAAAGTGTCCATCTCTGGTGTTAAATGCGGTCTTCCACTCGTCCCCCTCCCTGATGCGGATGAGATTATATGCACCTCTTAAGTCCAGCTTGGTAAAGATGTGGGCGCCTCGTAGGCGGTCAAAGAGTTCCGAGATAAGAGGTAGGGGATAGCGTTTTTTTACAGTGATTTTATTAAGTCCGCGGTAATCAATGCAAGGGCGTAGGGAGCCGTCTTTTTTGGAAACGAAAAAAAAATCCAGCTCCGGCAGGGGAGGAGGACTTGCGGATAAACCCCTTTTTTTAATTCTCTTGGATGTACTCCGACATGGCTTGAGTTTCCGGAGCAGAAAGAGGATAGATTCTGCCCCGGGGTGGAGTAGTAACAGGGAGGAGGTCAATAGGACAGTCATAAGGCCTGTGAGGAGGCAAAGTCTCTGCTTGTTTTTTGCAAAAAACATCAGCATAATCCAGATAGGCCTTGGGGAGACCAGATAACGGGGGACCCACAGGGTCTTGACTGACAGTACAGGGAGCAGGCTTAAGACAGTCCTTGTGGCAAGAAGTACCCCAGTTCTTGATTTCCCCGGTGGTCCAATCGAGGGTTGGGGAATGGCGTTGAAGCCACGATAATCCAAGAAGAATTTCTGAAGTGCAGTTAGAGAGGACCAGAAATTAAATTTTTTCGTGATGGGGTCCGATGCACATTAAGAGGGGTTCCGTGCGGTAACGCACAGTACAGTCCAATCTTTCATTATTAACAGAGGCGATGTAGAGAGGTCTGGCGAGACTGGTCACCGGGATGTTGAACCTGTTGATGAAAGAGGCCAAAATAAAATTTCCTGCAGATCCGGAATCCAAGAAGGCCATAGCTGAGAAGGAGAAGGTAGAAGAAGAAATCCGCACAGGCACAGTAAGACGTGGAGAAGAAGAGTTCACATCAAGAGCTGTCTCACCTTTGTGCGAAGTCAGCATGCGTCTTTCCTGGCGTGGAGGTCGGATAGGACAATCCTTCAAGAAATGTTCGGTACTGGCACAGTACAGGCAAAGGTTCTCCATGCGGCGTTGTGTCCTCTCTTGAGATGTCAAGCGAGACCGGTCAACTTGCATAGCCTCCACGGCGGAAGGCACAGGAACGGATTGCAGTGGACCAGAGGAGAGAGGAGCCGGGGAGAGAAACCGCCTCGTGCGAACAAAGTCCACATCCTGGCGGAGCTCCTGACGCCTTTCGGAAAAACGCATGTCAATGCGGGTGGCAAGATGAATAAGTTCATGCAGGTTAGCAGGGATTTCTCGTGCGGCCAGCACATCTTTGATGTTACTGGATAGGCCTTTTTTAAAGGTCGCGCAGAGGGCCTCGTTATTCCAGGACAATTCGGAGGCGAGAGTACGGAATTGGATGGCGTACTCGCCAACAGAAGAATTACCCTGGACCAGGTTCAGCAGGGCAGTCTCGGCAGAAGAGGCGCGGGCAGGTTCCTCAAAGACACTTCGAATCTCCGTGAAGAAAGAGTGTACAGAGGCAGTGACAGGATCATTGCGGTCCCAGAGCGGTGTGGCCCATGACAGGGCTTTCCCAGACAGAAGGCTGACTACGAAAGCCACCTTTCAGTTGGAAACTGGTCCGACATCATCTCCAAATGCAGGGAACATTGTGAAAGAAAACCACGGCAAAATTTAGAGTCCCCATCAAATTTGTCCGGCAAAGATAATCGGAGGCTGGATGCGGCCACTCACTGCGGAGGAGGTGCAGGAGCTGACGGAGGAGATGATTGTTGAAGCTGTGGTAGTAGCTGCTGTAGCATCACGGTCAGTTGAGACAGCTGGTGGCCTTGTTGCGCTATCTGTTGCGACTGCTGGGCGACCACCGTGGTGAGGTCGGCGACAACTGGCAGCGGGACCTCAGAGGGATCCATGGCCGGATCTACTGTTACGATTCGGCTGGCTGGAGGTGGATCCTCTGTGCCAGAGAGGGATTGGCGTGGACCGTGTCGGTGGACCGTTTCTAAGTTGCTACTGGTATTCACCAGAGCCCGCCGCAAACTCGGGATTGTCTTGCAGCGGCAGTAGCAACCAGGTCGTATCCACCGGCAACGGCTCAACCTCTCTGACTGCTGAGATAAGCGCGGTACAAGGGAGTAGACAAGAGCAAGGTCGGACGTAGCAGAAGGTCAGGGCAGGCAGCAAGGATCGTAGTCAGGGGCAACGGCAGGAGGTCTGGAACACAGGCTAGGAACACACAAGGAAACGCTTTCACTGGCACAATGGCAACAAGATCCGGCGAGGGAGTGCAGGGGAAGTGAGGTATAAGTAGGGAAGTGCACAGGTGAAGGTACTGAATAAAACCTCATGCGCCAATCAGTGGCGCACCGGCCCTTTAAATCGCAAAGACCCGGCGCGTGCACGCCCTAAGGAGCGGGGCCGCGTGCGCCGGGACAGCACAGACGGGGAACGGGTCTGGTAAGTGAATCGGGATGCGCATCGCGAGCGGGCGCGTCCCGCATCGCGAATCGCATCCCGGCTGGGAACATTATCGCAGCGCACCCGGTCGGCAGGTCTGACCGGGGCGCTGTGAATAAGAGAACGATGTGAGCGCTCCGGGGAGGAGCGGGGACCCGGAGCGCTCGGCGTAACACATACCTCCTCCTTTGTTCAACCCTGAGGGGGTGTACACAAATTAAAGGGGTTATCCAGGAAAAAACTTTTTTTTATATATCAACTGGCTCCAGAAAGTTAAACAGATTTGTAAATTACTTCTATTAAAAAATCTTAATCCTTTCAGTACTTATGAGCTTCTGAAGGTAAGGTTGTTCTTTTCTGTCTAAGTCCTCTCTGATGACACCTGTCTTGGGAATCGCTCAGTTTAGAAGCAAATCCCCATAGCAAACCTCTTCTAAACTGGGCGTTTCCAGAGACAGGTGTCATCAGAGAGCACTTAGACAGAAAAGAACAACCTTAACTTCAGAAGCTCATAAGAACTGAAAGGATTAAGATTTTTTAATAGAAGTAATTTACAAATCTGTTTAACTTTCTGGAGCCAGTTGATATATATAAAAAAGTTTTTTTCCTGGAATACCCCTTAAAACAGTGTACCCAGGACAGGGCATCTGCATTTCCTAGTAACCGGCCCGCCCTGTGTTCCACTGAAAATTAGAAATTTTGCAAAGACAGAAACCACCCAGGAATTTCTATCCTTGGCCTGGCTCATCCATTTGAGAGGGGAATGGCCAGTCACCAACAAAACTTTCTCCCTAACAAATAATAGCGGAGACACTCAAGTGCCCACTTGATAGCCAGGCACTCTCTCTCCACTATACTATACTTGGTCTCGGCTGGGGTAAGCTTGCGGCTGAGAAAGACAACGGGATGCTCCTCCCCGTTGACTTCTTGAGACAGTACAGCACCGAGACCTACTTCGGAGGCATCGGTCTGTACTATAAACTCCCTTTTGTCACCAAAACCGGGGACCCACACAGGGCCGACTTCAAAGCAGAGAAAGGCTTTTCTGCCAGATCATCAGTGGATCATCACTGACTTGCGTCCCTTCAAAAGGCCTGTCAAGGGTACGGCCACTGTAGCAAAGTGGGGGACAAACCTCATATAGTATCCCACCATTCCCAGGAATGGCTTTACTTGCCGAGTAGTGACAGGTTGTGGCCAATTTCAAATTGCTTCTACTTTGTTCACCTGAGGTTTGACAACTCCGTGCCCAATTACATACCCTCTTCTAACCCTATCGCGCACTTTTATGGGTTAGCAGTTAAGCCAGCCTTCCTAAGAGAGTCCACTACAGCCTGTACTTTTGGTAGGTGACTTTCCCAGTCAGTACTGTGGATGATGATATCATAAGCGTACCGACAATGTGGACGAAGTACAATGTCCATTAGCCTTTGAAACAAGGTGGGAGCGACATGTAGACCAAAGGTTAATACCTTTTACTGATACAGCCCCTTTGGTGTGATGAAGGCCATTTTCACCTTGGCAGCCTCCTTCAAGGGTACCTGCCAGTACCCTTTGGTGTGGTCCAAAACAGAAAAATACCGGGCTTGGCTTAACTTCTCAATAAGCTCATCTACCTGGGGCATGGGATACGCATGAAATTTGGAAACCTCATTTAGTTTGCAGAAGTCGTTACAGAATCATAACGTCTCGTCCAGCTTAGGTATTACGACTATCGGACTGGCCCACTCACTTTTCGATTCCTCGATGACATCCAGTTTTAACATCAGCTGCACTTCTTCTTGTCGCCGTGACTCAGGTAACCGGTATGGTTTCAACCAGCTTTTGACCTGAGGCTTAGTGACAATGTTATGACGGATGATAGAAGTACGTCCAGGGAGGTCCGAGAACATCCGTGTTCCTGCTGAGGAACTCCCTGGCCTCCTGAATCTGTTTAGAGGAAAGGCTGTCAGCAATCTTTACTGTGGCAACTGCTTCCCTTGTATCAGACTGAGGGACTAGAAATTCTATTCCCAGTAAACCTGGCCGGGGGATGTCATCCGTACTGGTCTCCCGATCTTTCCATGGTTTCAGTAAGTTTACATGGTACACCTGCTCCAGCTTTCTCCTCCCAGGCTGGTGTACCTTGTAGGTCACCTCCCCAACTTTTTTGAGCACTTCGCTGGGACTCTGCCACCTAGCCAGGAACTTACTGTCTACTGTCGGCACCAGAACCAAAATCTGATCTCCCGGGTTAAAATTCCAAACCCAAGCCTGGCGATTATAGTCTCTACTCTGGGTTTGCTGGGCTCCCTAAACAGCGGCAACACTGTTTCCATTCGCTCTTGCATCTGAGTGACATACTCGATCACACTTTTATGCGCTGTGGGTTGTTGTTCCCATGCCTCTCTGGCTATGTCCAACAGACCACGCGGATGTTGTCCGTATAGCAGTTCAAAGGGCAAAATCCCAGTAGAGGCCTGGGGCACCTCTCACACTGCAAACATGAGATAGGGCAGCAAAAGATCCCAATCCCTCCCATCCTAAGACACCACCCGCTTTAACATGTTTTCAAGATTTGATTAAACCTCTCTACCAGGCCCTCTGTTTGCGGGTAATAAACGGACGTCCATAACTGTTTGATATGTAGTAGCCTACTGAGTTCCCTCATGACTTTTGACAAAAAGGGGGTGCGGTGAGAACCTCTTTAGGTAGGCCCACTTGGGAAAACATCTCCATTAATTCTTTAGCTATGAGTTTGGCCAAGGTATGTCGCAGGGGCACCGCATCCGGGTACCGAGTGGCATAGTCCAGGACTACCAGGATGTGTTGGACTTCAATACTGGGCCTATGAGATCCATAACGATCTGCTCGAATGGAACCTCAATAATTGGGAGAGGGACCAGGGGACTACCGAAATGTAGCTGGGGGCTTGTTATCTGGCAGGTTGGGCAAGACTCACAATACTTTTTCCACCTCCTTGAACACACTGGGCCAGTAAAACCGCTGTATAATTTGGTCCTGCGTTTTCTGTTGGCCCAGGTGTCCCCCAAGAACATGCTGGTGGGTTAACTCCAACACGAGCCTGTGATATGCCTTGTGTACCACCAACTGTTCAACATGCTCACCCCCGTACTTGATTTACCCGGGACAGCATCCCCTGTTGAACCACAAAACGGGGGAACATAGACTCAGCACCCGGTTGTTGCGGCTCACCCTCAACTACTACCACATTTTCCCAGGCCCGAGATAGAGTTGGGTCCTGATGCTGTGCTATAACAAAATTGTCTCCAAAGACAATAAGGTCTGACAACTCCGGACCTGGCGGCAAATCCTCAACGTCTCCCACCATTACATTCAGTGGGGTTGGCTCCCCCCCTTCCCCCTCAGTGGCGGCCACCTCTACTGCTGTTACTTCAGTCTCAGGTTCCCAGAGTTCCAGTTTCTCCCCTGAGCAAGGCCATTCTATTGGGGTTACTCCTGCCCCATGGGTATCGGTGACTCTCACATTAGGCCACAGTGACGGAAAACCGGGAAAGTGTTTCCAAATTACTAGTTCATAATGTAAATTTGTGGTGACGGCCACCTCATGAGTCCACCTGCCGGCCACCGTGGATAGAGACACCAGAGCGGTGGGATAGTCTTTTAAGTCTCCGTGGATGCACACAACACCGACTTTACGGCCAGTATACTCGGTGGGCAGCACCAGGGCAGCTCTAACCAAAGTCACCAGGCTCCTTGAGTCCAGCAGTGCCACCACCAGGGTATCTCCCTCTTTCACCTGGCACAGGGGACTATTGTGTACTGTTTCGGCGGAACCAGGTGCACACAGTCTCCTGGCATACATTGAGGGGTGGTAGCCATAGTTAGTGTCCATGGGTTCCCCCCCGATGGGGACAGTCAGCCCTTATGTGACCAGGCTCTTGACACCGCCAACAGACCATCGGAGCTGGGTTTGTAGGGAGTACATCCCGAGCAGGTTTTGGTAGCACTAGCCGAATGGTCGAGGGTGGAGATTTCCAGGGTCTAACTGGCCTCTTCCCAAAAGAACCCCCCTGTAGATTTCTGGTGGCCTCATAGCACTCCACCAGGTCGACCATCTCAAGGGCATTACCAGGAGACACTTGGCCGATCCAGTGCTGGAGAGGGTATGTCAGAGCCCTCCAAAACACATCAGCCAACAGACGGTCCAGCATAGCAGTGGGACTCAGTACATCAGGCTGCAGTCATTTTCGCAACCGGTGTAGCAGATCATAATACTTCGGTCTGGTGGGTTCAGCTAGCTTATACTCCCACTAATGCATCCGCTGGGCCCGGACCAATACATTCACCCCCATTCTTGCCAGAATCTCACCCTTTACGGTTGGGTAGTTGGCCGCTTAATCATCTGGTAAGTTGAACAACACCTGCTGGGGTCCAGACAGCAGGAATGGAGTGACGACCTCAGCCCATTGGTCTCGGGGTAACTTCTCCCTCATGGCCACCTTTTCGAATATCGCCAGGTAGGTCTTGACGTCATCCGAGGGGGTCATCTTAGGGATCACCAACCAAACAGCTTTTCGAGCATCGTGGATGTTCTGGGATGCTCCTGCGGCTTGTGACGCCATAACATTCTGTAATAGCAGCTGGTTGGTTTCCTGCTGCTGCTTGTTAGCCTTCCGCTGCTGCAAGTCAGCCTCCAGGAGGGCTTTCACGACAACCTCTATTTTGTCAGGGGACACGGGTCGGAACCTTGCTGGCTTGATATAGGACATACAAGGAACTAGGTTGTAAATCAAACCTCAGTGTTTTATTCACACTCAGCAAAACAGTATTGGTGCTTGTTCATATACAGCAAAACAATCTTGGTGCTTGTTCATACACAGCAAAACAAAGTTCACCTGAAATCCTAGGTGTTGGTTCACAGCCGGCTAAATTCTCAGACACAGGAAAGTTCACTGGCAGGCTTCCAGGCGGCCTGCACGCCTGTTTGCAGTCTTTAGCCCTCAGCTCAGAGGACCCCACAACTTCACTGTCAGATGGAGTTCAGTTACACACACTTACCTGACTGACTGCTTTATAAGCCTACCAAGAACGTGGGGAATAGTCACTCACGCAGCACTTTGACTATTCCCAGTAAAAGCCGTCCCGGATAAGCTTTACAGCCATACTAAACAGCTGAAGTATCAGACTGCAATCTGCAACACTGACACTTGAGAAAAACAGTCTCTTACCTCACCGAGGCCAGGAACCTCGGTGACACATACCGACCATCAATGACGGCCCATTGTTCCTTGCTACAATATAGAGGCTTTAAACTGTGGTGAGTACAGAAATTATCAGTCACACAATCTCCCTTTAAAAATGAGTAAACTAAGCTTAAAGGGGTACTCTGCTGCTCAGCGTTTGGAACAAACTGTTCGGAAGGCTGGAGCCCCGTGCCGGGAATTCTTGTGATCCTGCAGCTTCAGATGGGACAAATAAGTGTACTGGAGGTGGCGGACACTGTTCATTATCTGATATCATTATGCATATATTTACTTTTACGACCATCTCCATGGTAACTTGCATTTTCTGTATTTGCTGCCTTTAATTTTGTATTCTGAGATTAAAGGGGTTTACCAACCTTTTTAAACTGATGGCCTATCCTTAGAATAGACTATCAATAGTAGATCAGTGGGGGACCTGCCATTCCTGCTGATCAGAAGCTTGAATGGGCTGTGGCGCTTGTGTAAGTGCTACAGCATTTTAATGGTTGCATTGGTTTCAGTGTTGTTCCTACTTACCATAGTCATTGTATCTCTTCAAAACATCAAACATACTGGAGTTATAGAGCTTGAAGAATTATATCCAGGAAGAGAATATTCCTTTGTAATTATTATTTTATAATATATGAATATGTTGCTTGGTCCTGGGAACATAGTCCATGGGTTGCACCATCCTGTAAGAATCAAATGATACATGGTGCTCAGCCCAGAGGGAATCACAGAATTACTCCAGACACACTTGGATAATAACATAACAAGGCAGTCTCTTTAGTAAGGAACTATTTCTCACACCAGTAAGGCACAATCTTGGTAAAATACAAATCCAACATTATGACTGTTAATAGCTGGAGTAAAGAGGCATCCTTATTGATGCACATTTCTGAAGAATAGGGTAGTATTCTTTACTCTAAACTCTCGACGTATCCATAAATGGAAAGAAAGCAGATATTTGGAAGAGAAGTATAGATGATAGGTGTCAGTGACCGACCAGGGGACAGGGAGAGTGAGCCCTAAGCTGACCCTAAAACCACTCTCCCTGCCTACTTGCACATCCACCCTAACCGGTAGATCAACAACTGGATGTCGGTCCCTCCCTGAGCTAAAGTGCAGGGGCATAATAAAAACACATACTAATAAATAGTCAGTCACAAACCAGAAATATAACAGGAACATAGAACTCTATAGTATAAAGTTATGTCCTCTTTATAAAGTATAAAGAAGACACAGATCAGAGAGTTAATACAGAGGACACTATATCAGCGGACATGAACAGAGGACTCAGTGGTTGTGAACAGAGGACACTATAGATAAGCGGTCATGAAAAGAACTCCAAAGATCTGAATAGAGAACTAATAAACATATAGCGTTCAAAACACCAGAAAGGAAAACGGATAAGTCTGAGAGAATTAATAAACATATAGCGTTCAAAACACCAGACAGGAAAACGAATAAGTCTGAACATACTCTAGAACAAAACAGGAATAAGCTTAATCCCCCAGAAAACCTCCGGTAGACACAGGAGTAACAATACCCTCTGAGTCCCCATGGATAGGTAAACGGGATCTATCACTAAACAGGAATTTATCCCACATAAAACCTCCAGTAGACATGGAGTCCCCATGGACAGGTAACAGGGATGCCTAGATACACAGGATATATTTATAGAACACTGTTCACACTGAAGACAAGAAAGGACTAGCAATCCCTCAGAACAACTCCAATAGACGCAGAAATAACAATACCCTCTGAGTCCCCATGGACAGGTAACAGGGATGCCTAAATACACAGGATATAGATAAAGAACACTGTTCGCACTGGACACACAAACTGGACACTCCACTCCACTAACAAAGTATTCATTAATAATAAATCCAAATAGACTATTGGCCAGCGGCACACTCCACCGTGTGGTCAGAAGCTGACCCAGTAGGAAAACAGAAATATAAAACACAGAACTTCATATAAACGGATACAAGAGAAAACACAGTAGGAACAGACACATAGCAAAAAGAACATACAAATCCTAAAACCGACTAAACAAACACAGATTAAAATCTACTAAGAACATGCCACATAATATTGGCTAAAACCAGAAAATACAAAGTGCATGATAAAACAGAGATAGTAGATTAAAAGAGTTCCATGCAGCATGTCCAGCATCTTAGCAAGTCAGGATATAATGAAGTAAATCACCAGCCCAGAGGCTAGACTGTGCTGACTTTAACCCCTTGAGGACTAAGGGTTTTTCGGTTTTTGCACTTTCATTTTTTCCTCCTCACCTTTTAAAAATTATAACCCTATCAATTTTGCACCTAAAAATCCATACGATGGCTTATTTTTTGCGCCACCAATTCTACTTTGCAGTGACATCAGTAATTTTACCCAAAAATTTACAGCGAAACAAAAAAAGAATCATTGTGCGATGAAATTGAAGAAAAAACACCATTTTGTAACTTTTGGGGGCTTCCGTTTCTATGCAGTAGATTTTTCAGTAAAAATTACACCTGATCTTTATTCTGTAGGTCCATACGATTAAAATGATACCCTACTTATATCGGTTTGATTTTGTTGTGCTTCTGGAAAAAATCATAACTACATGCACGGAAATTTATACGTTTAAAATTGTCATCTTCTGACCCCTATAACTTTTTTATTTTTCTGAGTATGGGGCGGTATGAGGACTTATTTTTTGTGCCGTGATCTGTCGTTTTTATCGGTAAAATTGTTGCATTGATCGGACTTTTTGATTGCTTTTTATTCATTTTTTCATGAAATAAAAAAGCAACCAAAAATACGTTATTTTGGAGTTTGGAATTTTTTTGCGGGTATGCCATTGACCGTGCGGTTTAATTAATGCGGACATTTACGCACGTGGCGATACCACATATGTTTATATTTATTTTTATTTACATGGTGTTTTTTTATGGGAAAAGGGGGGTGATTTGAACTTTTATTACGGAAAGGGTAAAATCACATTTATTAACTTTTTTTACACTTTTTTTTTGCAGTGTTGTAGCTCCCATAGGGACCTATAGCACTGCACACACTGATTGCCAGCACTGTTCACTGCAAAGCCATTGCTTTGCAGAGATCAATGTTATCGGTGGTCGATTGGTCAAGCCTGCATCTCAGATTTGGAGCAATCGATCACCGAAGGGACACGCCGGAGGAAGTTAAGAGGACCTTCGCTCGTGTCCCAGCTGATCGGGACACCACATTTTCACTGCGGTGGTCCGATCAGCCCCACTGAGCAGCCGGGCTGCTTTCACTTTTGTTTTAGACGCGGCATTCAACTTTGAATGCCGCATCTAAAGGGTTAATAGCGTGCGGCACAGCGATCGCTGCCGCATGCTATTAACCCTGGGTCCTGGCTTCAGATACATGCCGGGACCGACCCAATATGACGTGGGGTCACCGCGTGACCCCGCGTTATACCGCGGGAGCCGGCCAAGGACGTAAATACATGTCCTTGGTCGTTAAGGGGTTAAATAGACACACCAAAGGAGCTATTGGCTAGCAAGCAAAAGGCCTAACCAGGGAACATAAAACTGTTCACACACAACCAAACCAATAGCTGTGTGTGAACACAGGCCAATACAGACATGACAATAGGCATGTTAAAATGATATGTACATGATGAGGATTAGGTACTGAGTTACATCTAAAAAAAAATTTTGACAGGTACGCTTTAAAGGGGTATTCTGGCCTTAGAAACCTTATCCAAAGGATAAAGGATAAGATGTCTGATCGCAGGGTTTGTGCCACTGGGACCCCCTCCCAGCATTCTGTCTGAGATATGACATCTGACCAGGCCCCCTTGTGATGTCACACCATGCCCCCCTTGATTCATGTTTATTGGAGGAGGCGTGATGGCCAGTTGATGTCTGCACCGTGTCTGCTCCCAGCAGGCACTGCTATCCTAAATTTTGGGAGAAGTCCACTGACAGGCTTAGCCCATCTGAGCATTCTTAAAATAACAATGGGGTCTTATGTGTACAGGGGGGAGCACCAGCCCAGAGTGAGGCCCTCTCCAGAGCGAGACCTTAGGTGACTGCCTAACTGGCTAATGGAAGAGCCGCCTCTGTCTTTGGGACCATACAGATAAGCAGGGTGAAGATCTTATAACCCCGCCTGATCAAAACTTTCGCAAGATATATAAGTATATAATCAGTGGGCCAGAGCTGTTCGCTTGCCCCAGCTGAAGTTTGGCCCAGCTGAATATAGGCGCAGGGCTGCCAAAAACATAACTGCTGCACTAGAATACAGCATTCTTTCGTCATACAATTAGGGCCTTCATTCGTTGCTTGGCTGCTAGATTATGGAAACTCGCACGGAGCCTCCAGTCAATATATTTATCAGAACAAAACTTCCAAATAATGGCAATTATCAATTAATGCTAATGAGAGTTGCAACCAGAAAGAGAGCGACGGCTCATTTGTTTGTCAATAATCTTATTTTCCCTCCGTAATTTGCCTTGTATTCATGTAAGATCCTTTGGCATTGTTTTCTTACTGGTAACATCCTAGCATCCTCTCGAGACAGGAACCAACACACATCTGTAGCCCTGCACTAATTACTGTGCAGACTGCAGCAATAGCAATGTATAATGGCACAGATGTACGGGAACACCAGAAGCGTGCTTACTCTAAGGTGTATCTATTGATTATGTAGTACACAAACATCAGCAAGCGCCTCTGATCCCAGACAGCTGTTACTGTCACTATCAGATGCTTTCCAACATTATCAGGCCTTTCATGTTCAAGACACATGAAGGATCAAAACACATTATAAAGACATCCAGCAGGAGCGACGCCACGGAACGTGATTGACTCAACTCCTTTGAAGCCAAATGTAACGTTAGCTACTTTGCACATCAGAGGGAGAACATAATTTTAGGGTGACGGATGAAACACAATATTGTCCTCCTACATTCAAGATGACTGGTCAACAGTGGCAAACTTATCATAGCTCAAGATTTTCCTAATCTTCATAATATCCATGTTTAATGCAGACCATCTGTATCTCTATAGGGTTGACCTTTTCCCATAGAGGGACAATTGCCTTCAAGTCTATTGTGACCTTTCAAATCACATTATCTACACAGAACAAGGTAGGCTAATTACCTTCTAATAAGTCCACTTTATCTCTATCCCAGCTCCTTCGTGGTACAGGCAGTGAAAGACTGATCATGAAAAAACTCAAGCTGGTGACCTGTAGTTCATTGGCTTTTGAAATAAAGTTTTTAGCTTTGAGAATATCGAAGGTTTGCTATTTTACCACTCAACTAATTTGTATTCTAGGTCCAGCCAAGGGTCAACAAAAAGGAGCTGCCTAAAAACTGAATATAGTAATTCTTTTCTTGCTTCGGGGCATCTGCAGATAAACTATATCTTGACACAACTGGCTTTGGAATAGATCAGGGGTCTACAACCTGTGCCTCTTCAGCTATTGCAAAACTCTAACTCCCAGCTTTCCTCGACAGACAAATTATATTAGGGCACACTAAGGGTTGAAGTTTTGCAACAGTTGGAGAGCTTCAAGTTGGAGACCACTGCCACTACAATAGATTATTAGATTCATCAATTCCATTGGACGTCTTGAATATTCCTAATATATTGAGCTCTAACATTATTTCATTGGCTCTAAATCATTGCCTTTGTCCCAAAAATTCGTAAATGGGCACTGACATAAAACTATTTTTTTTTTTTACATACAGCAGGTGAAATAAATAAGATTTGTAATTTACTCCCTGTAAAACAAATTTCTTTATGTCACTTTCATGGCCTTATAAATCTGGCCACTAGGGGTCTCCCTTCTGGTCCAGACTGCATTCTGTCTGCTCAAAAGCACATACTTTGGTCTCCTGGATGAAGACCAAACCCAGGAAGTGCTATCTGGCCATAGGCAGTGAATAGCACTCGCTCTCCCTGTTTCATACACAGGCAAGTTTTATTCACTGCCTATGGCCAGACCCAGGGGCGTAGCTAGAGCATTTGGCACCCGGGGCGGACCCTTTGTTTAACCCACCCACCCCCTCCCCCCACACACACACACCCAGGGTGGACCCTGTGTTTGCCCCCATCCCCCATAACCCAAGAAAGTAAGTGTTAGGATTCGGCAGGCTGGACGTGGATCCTCTGTGTCAGAGAGGGATTGGCGTGGACCGTACCGATGGACCGGTTCTAAATTGCTACTGGTATTCACCAGAGCCCGCCGCAAAGCGGGATGGTCTTGCTGCGGCGTTAGCAACCAGGTCGTGTCCACCGGTAACGGCTCAACCTCACTGACTGGTGAGAGTGGCGTGGGACAGGAGGACTAGACAGAGGCGAGGTCAGACGTAGCAGAAGGTCAAGGCAGGCGGCAAGGTTCGTAGTCAAGGGTAACGGCAGAAGGTCTGGTAACACTGGTAAGGCAATCACAGAAACGCTTTCACTAGGCACAAGGCAACAAGATCCGGCAATGCAGGGAAGGGGAAGTGAAGTAATATAGGCATGGAGCAGGTGAGCTAATTACACTGATTGGGCCAGGCACCAATTAGTGGTGCACTGGCCCTTTAAATCTTAGAGAGCTGGCGCGCGTGCGCTCTAGAGAGCGGAGCCGCGCGCGCCAGGATGTGACAGCCGGGGACCGGGACAGGTATGAAGACTGGGATGCGACCCGCGAGCGGGCGCGTCCCGCTATGCGGATCGCATCCCCGCCAGCAGTGTCAGTGCAGCGCTCCCGGTCAGCGGGTCTGACCGGGGCGCTGCAGAGAGGAGAACGCCATGAGCGCTCCGGGGAGGAGCAGGGACCCGGAGCACTCGGCATAACAGTAAGAAAACACGCACAAACTTTTTAAAATGTTTTCAAAAATATTTCTTTCACAAATGCAGGAGTTTTGCAGAAGGGGGGCCAGGACAGGGGTTTTGTAGAAAGGGGCTGGGGAAAAACTTCTAGAAAACTCCTGCCCTGCCCCTGTCTACAAATCCCTGGTTTTCCCTCTTCTAGAAAACCCTTGCCCTTTCTTTTCCCTTATACAAAAACCCTGCACCCCTATTCCATAAAACTCAGCCCTGCGCCCCCCCCCCCCCCACACACACACACATAAAAGCCCTGCACCCACCCTACCCATAAAATCCATACCCCTTCCCCCTTTATATAAAAATCCAGCATCGCCATCACATAAAGTTCATACACCCCTACACATAAAAACCTGCACAGCCCCTTAATAAAAAAATAACACCTGAACACCCTCATTAATTGGAACCCCCTGCACCCCCCTTAATAAAATAAACCCCTGCACACCCCATAATAAATTAAAACCCTGCACACCCCCTTAATAAAATAAAACCCAGCACACCCCTTAATAAAATAAAACCCTGCACCCCCTTAATAAAATAAAACCCTGCACCCCTTAATAAAACCCATGAACACCCCCTTAATAAAACCCATTAACCCCCTTTAATAAAACACATTAACCCCATTAATAAAACCCCTTAACCCCTTTAATAAAACCCCTTAACCCCCCTTAATAAAATAAAACCCTGCACTCCCTTAAAGAAAATCACTTTCCGTCTGTACCAAATAGAAACAAATTCAAATCCCCATCAAGAAAATGAACAAATCCTGCACCCCCCCTTAATTACACCCCCCTCCAATCCCCCCTCTAATTACACCCCCTCCCTCCCCCCAATTATACCCCCTCCCTCCCCCCCTTAATTACACACCCTCCTTCCCCCCCTTAATTACACACCCTCCCCCCCCCCTTAATTACATCCCCTCCCTTCACATAGAATTATTTACTTAAATTTTGATGATGCCTTCATCCGACCGCTGGTGAAGGATCCTTCTGCTCCTTTAAAAGATCCGTGAAGGCGGCGTCAGCGTCGTGACGTCACGTTACACGCCACCGCAACACTCCTCCCCCTGCTGCTCTGACTCCACAGATGCAGGTGAAGGGTGGAAAAGCGTTGCGGTCACAGACAGCAGTGGATGGGGGCGGACTGACAACACTCGGGGCCCCCGGACCAAAAAAAGGCAAGGTCCCCTGAAAGGCTCTGCAGCTTGTCAATCTTCTGCCACGCCCCTATTCCACCCAAATCCCACACACAATAAACTAAAATTTATATATGTAAGAAAGACTTTCCATGACCAATAATACTGGTGTACAAGGAGTAAAAAATATACAGTACCACCACCACACAATAACTGTATAATACCGCCATACTGTACTGAATAAAACCACTCTACACAGACCACTATACAATAAAGGATCTGTATACAATATAAGTGATTATATACAGGACCATACAGCGGTAGATGACAGCTGTACACAGGATCTGTACACGATATAAGTGATTACAGTTACATTTTGGGACTCACAATTACGTATTTTCTGATAAGCGCCACCCTCTTTCTATTTCTTCTCTGTCCGGATAAGACCGCCATGTGGATCTCTTAACATCTGCAGAACAAACATGTCAGACTCTGCATTTTTCTAGTGCCCTCCCCTCCTCTACAAAATCTTTCCATCTATAGGCCCACAGACTGTAATAATGCCCTCCTTGGTGTCCTGCACAGTAAAAGGGCAGGTAGGTAGGTAGCCAGGTAAATAGGGAACTAGGTAGGCAGATCAGGAAGGCACATATGTAGGTAGGTGACAAGCCAGGTAGGTAGAGGGCTAGCTAGGTAGTTAGGCAGCCATGTATGAAGGCCAGGTATGTACATAGTTAGGTAGCTGGGTATGTAGATAGTTAGATAGCCTGGTATGTAGGTAAGTAGTTAGGCATCCAGTTATAAAGTTAAGTAGCCTCCCTTTCCCCATAGGTATAGGCAGCAGAGTTAACCCCCCCCCCCCTTCCCTGCAGGTATAGGCAGCAGAGTTTACCCCCCTTCCCCAAAGGTATAGGCAGCAGACTTAACCCCCCTTCCCCATAGGTATAGACAGCAGAGTTAACCCCCCTACCCAATAGGTATAGGAACAGAGTTAACCCCCCCATCCCCGTAGGTATAGGCAGAGTTAAAAAAAAAATCATTCCCAATAGGTATAGGCAGAGTTAAACCCCCTTTTCCCCAAAGGTATACGCAGAGTTACCCCCCCCCCTTTCCCCATAGGTATAGGCAGAGTTACCCCCCCCTGTTCCCCATAGGTATAGGCATAGTTACCCCTCCCCCATCTTCCCCATTGGTATAGGCAGAGTTACCCACCCCCCCTTCCCCATAAGTATAGACAGAGTTACCCCCCCCCCATTCCCCATAGGTATAGGCAGAGTTACCCCCTCTATCCCCATAGGTATAGGCAGAGTTACCCCTCCCCCTTTCCCCATAAGTATAGGCAGAGTTTCCCACACCTCCCTTTCCCATAGGTATAGGCAGAGTTACCCCCCCCCCTATCCTCCCCTTTTCCCATAGGTAAAGGTAGAGTTATCCCACTCCCCTTTCCCGATAAGTATAGGCAGAGTTACCCACCCCCCCCTCTTCCCCATAGGTATAGGCAGAGTTACCCCCTCCTTCTTCCCCATAGGTATAGGCAGAGTTACCCCCCTTCCCCATAGGTATGGGCAGAGTTACCCCCTCTTTCCCCATAGGTACAGACAGAGTTACCCCCACCCTTTTCCCATAGGTAAATGCAGTGTTTCCCCCCCCTTCCCCTCCCCCTTTCCCCATAAGTATAGGCAGAGTTGTCCACCCCCCTCTTGCCCATAGGTATATGCAGAGTTCCCCCCCCTCCCCCTTTCCCCATAAGTATAGGCAGAGTTACCCCCGCCCCAATCTTTCCATTAGGTATAGGCAGAGTTAAAAAATAAAAATAAATTATGCTCACCTGATGTCCCACGCAGCGATCTCCTCAGCAGCAGGGGCCCGCGTCTTCTGCCCTCCACAGTACAGGCACCGATGAATGATGTCATCAGCACTTGTACTGTATGCTGCTTGGGGGCAGATGTGGCTCAGACAGAGGGGACACCTTCTCCTGTATGTGTGTGTATCACACATACCGGAGAAGGCCACGCTGTCCGCTGGGGATCTGGGACAAGTGTCCCGGATCCTCAGTAGCGGCAGCGGCAGGCCCTTAACCCAGCCAGGCCCTCTGACGACGTCCAATCGGACCGGCTGGTCAGTCCACCCCTCCGTCATGGCACCCCCCTTGTGAGTGGCACCCAGGGTGGGCCGCCACCCCCTTGGTACGCCACTGACCAGACTGAACTGAATGAGTTTGGTCTCTTGCCAGTCCAGCAGTAGACCAAAATCTGTGCTTTTGAGCAGACAGAATGTGGTCTGGACCAGAAAAGGGACCCCTAGTGGCCAGATTTATAAGGCCATGAAAGTGACATAAATTACAAATCTTATTTATTTTACCTGCTGTATCATATGAAAAAAAAAATATTTTAATGACAGTGCCCATTTAATATTATTATTATTATTGTTATTATTCATTTTAAGATAAAAAAAATTGTGTGTGTGACTATTTCCTTCTCTATGGTAGAAAGATCTTCTTTGATCACAATATTTCATATTGGTCATTTATGCTGACTGAAGTACTCAGTAGCTCAGTAGTACTCATAAGCTGTTTTTTTTCACAGAAAACCATAAACCAGGTTACACCACTAATATAATCCATTATATTTCCTAGCGTTGGTGGTCTAGCATGATGTTTAATGCAGTTAGCCTAATTTGTTCGTCATGGCTCTTCTGAGAAAGTTGAACAAAAACTGAGCTATCAATTTGTATCTGAATTCTCAGGGCAAATGTATGGCAGAGGCCACCCATGCTGTTGCTACAGAGTCACTGAAGAGAGTAGGCGTATTCCAGGTTGGTTCTATCTGCACTTTAGCCTCCAAGGAGGTATGGTTCAGTGTACTAGACACATAAAAATGGATCATGGTTCGGGCTCTGAAAGAGGCCTCATTTTTGCTATGAGGCCTTCCATATTCTATGTACACCCATGATGGGGGTGTCTCACTTCATTGACGCATCTTACCCTCTTAAAACAAAGTATGGCTGCCCTTTTTTTTAGTGATACCTGAGTTGATTGTGATCTGACTTTCAATACTTTATGATTGTTTACAGAATTCAGAGCTTAGTAGTTCTTTTTTTTGCCTCTATACAACCTAGAACTATGTTGAAGGTTCACTCAACTTATCATAAATACATAAGCAATATTATAAATATACATATAATGGGATTTTCTACATTATATAAAAAGTTTTTGTTGACGACAGGTACACTTTAACATTCCATTGGAACAAAGGATCAGGTATGTAGAAATGCGGTATGTCAATTCTTTTATATGACATCTGCTGTTTTGCTTCCCCCTATTCTTAGACAGGATTTATCTGACTTTGATATAATGTAATGGGAAACTTTACAATCTGAGCACTTCTGTAGGAAGAAATGTCCCAGGGTGTCATAACATTGTCCTCTGATATACCACTGACTCTTACTTTACATATTATTTCATAATTTACAATCACTATTTTAAGATTCCATAAGTTTGTATTGCTCAATAATAAACTTTTCAGTTAAGCTACTAATTGGAAACCACTTTACTTTTCCACACTAACTTTTCCTTAATAAGACACCACCTTGAGCTAGAGAGAAAAACTTTGGCAAGTGACCTTAGAACGCAGGACATTAAGAAGAGTCTCAAAGCCTCATCGAGTGTTTGTGCCTGTCTGCACTCTGACCTCTCGACAGGCGATCCTAACAGCTAACAGCAGAGCGAAGAAAAGATACCTACATATATTAAGTGAACTCCCTGTGTGATAGAAACTGTACAGCGTGATATCTGCAAAGAAGAAGTAAAAGCCTGCGAATACTAAAATAAAGCTAATTATTTGCCTCTGAATCCTGCGCACAGAGAACAGTGGGCTCCTCCACAATGATGTTTTCTGACATTCACTTTAATTATTTGGGCTTTGAGTAATTGTGACAAGAACGATTTGCTTTGCAGTGTTAAATAGGCTAGGACGTTTCCAAATACTGTGCACATCACAGATGACAGATGGCAGGGATTCCAGCTGCTTTTGTCATCTTGACAAGTTTCAAACTGAAAAATGAAATATTGCACGACCATAGTCAGCCAGTCAATGCAGACAAACAGTGTCTGCTGGGCTTTCCATGACGCAACCAATAAATTATTACTAGAGTTACTGAAAAACTAAAGACCCCAATTTAAAGATATATGTACTATATGTAGTGTACACTATTTTCTGTGTTTTTGGCTTGAGAAAGAGCAGGCTGTCAGAGTTGAATGTGAACAATTACCTAATCTTATGTGCAGTTAACCCTTTTCCATTTTCATTGTGACATAATGCATTTCTTTATGCTGATAATTAATGTGAATGGTGTAAAGAGTACTCAAACTTTCTACACATACTCTTTATGTAGTTACTTCCTAAAAGTAGCCCAAATTGTTCATATGGTGGAATATCCGGAGACTAGGAACACTCAGAAATGCTTTGTCTCGTAGATGGCAATGCATTTCCACGCGGACTCCGCAGAAAGAATAGACATGTCTATTCTTTTTTGCGAACTTCGTAATTGGGATTACGGCTGTGTGCACAGTGCAGCAAAATCCCATTGAAATCAAGGGAACCCTGCTGCAGTGGAATGTCAATGCAGATTTTTTCTGCAGAATTCCACACAGAAATTCCATTGTGTGAACATAGCTTTAGTGTTTAGCACACCTGGGCAAAGGGGAGTGGTTCTCTAGTAAAAGGCTTAAAAAACAGGTCAAAGAAGAGTACGGAAGAATGAGTATTGTTTAAAAAAAATAGCACAAGCAAAAGCACAAGTTAGTTGTTAAGATCTTCCAGAGGACGTGTAGGTCTTAGTCCAGTTCTTGCGAGAAACTACTGAGACATCTTGAGTAACAGCCTTGCCTTAGCTTGAGGGACAATTATTCTGCAGCATTCAAGACAAAGTCCAGTGTCGCCAAGAAAAAACGTTGACGGCACACAGAGGTAACGTATAACCAATGAATTCCACCTTTATTTTTTCCACAGCAGGTAAAACAACGGGAGGATAAGTTAACAACCAATGTATTCCCGTGATTTTACCTGCTGTGGAGAAATAAGGAAGGGATTCGTTGGTTATACTTTCCCTCTGTGTGCCACAAAGTTCTTCCTTGGTGAGCCTTTTCTTGGCTATTGCTGTATGGACTGGCACCATGGACAGTTAACCGTTTCTACTGGTGATTCGTTTCCGGGAAGTTCATCCTGTGCAAGTGTGAGTGCGGACATAAATCGCCTACTGTGTATAAAAGTCCAGTGTCACTTCTCCTAACCTGAGAGGATAACATTTTGACAAGAACCTCTTAGCAATCCAAAATATTAGTAGACCTCTGGTCATATGGACAGTGTAATTAACTTAGAACATCAACTGATTTAAGGGTTAACTCTGCACCAAAAACACAAACCATTGCTGTTTCACTTTTGTTGGACCTTAAAGCGTCATGTCATCCAGACATGTCAAAAGTGTATGTCGCAGCATGTCTTCTTTCTTTGTCCCACTGCAATCGTGAGTTATAGCCTAGGTGAAGCATGTCATCCGACTGATGTGCTCCACAGCCTATAATGGAGCTCATCAATGGGATCAGGCAACCGGGTCGACTGCCACACGCTTCACCCAGCTATAACTCACAGTCGCTGCGTCTTTCAGGAGTGATGACATGTCAAACGTTTTACTACAAAATGGCATTTCTTTAAAAAGTTTTAAAGAACAGTGAATGATCTGTAACTGTGAAATAACCCATCAAACTACACATGCTCTTCCATCTACCATGGCCCAGATACATCTACACTACTATACTACCAAGGACACTACCAGATATCATCAGCTGTTCACTGTATGTGGTTTTGCCCCAGGTGACGTTTTCAAAAGGGACTAACATCTCCCACAACACTTGTGTCCCGTTACCATTGGTGTATGTGGGCCACAGGGTCATCTTCAAGGTCAGCTTCCACTCTAGCTACTAAAGACACTATTATTGTCCCTGTTGGTATATTATATATTTGTAATGAATATTATGTCTGTCAACAATTTTAACCCCTTAAAAGTGACTGCCTGTGCTGCCTCTTTATGCTTTAAAAACACATTAATATCCATCATACATTGAGTTTATGGCCAAGCTCTATTAGCCAGAGTGAAGAACATTTACAAAGAGCATATGTAACTCTGGACCTGACATGTCCTGCACTACACAGACAGCTATTTGACATTATTGAGAACTATGTTATGCTTTATTTTCCCTTTGGTGGTGTTGTAGGGAAAAATAAATGTATTATTTAACTTCTTAGAAGAGAGACCACAATCTGACAATAACAAATCCATATTGCATCATTATGGTATGGTATTTGTCAAAATGACATGCCAACGTGTCCAAGCTCAGATAGACAAGGGCCCTATTCATTTCAGCATAGTCACTAGCTGACTATGATTGGCCATTGAAATGAATGGCGCCCATGCCTGTCAAAGCACAGACATGTCAGCATGTCATTTCAACATTTTGTCAACTTACCCGTGCCTCAGAGACATAAAGTGATGTGAACCTAGCCTTAAAGGGAAATGGTCGGCTGTATTTGCTGCTAAAAGCTGCAGACACAGTTGGATAGCTATTAAAGGGGTACTCTGCCCCTAGACACCCCCTGATCATGGGGGTCCCGCTGCTGGGGACCCCCGGGACTTTGGCTGCAGCACCCCAGTGTCATTACAGTACATAGCAAACTCGCTCTGTGCCTAATGATGGGCGATACAGGGGCCGGAGCATCGTGATGTCACGGCTCTGCCCCCTCATGCAGTTACGGTCCGCTCCCTTAATGTAAGTCTATGGAAGGGGCATGTCGGCCTAGATTACTATAAGATCCAAACATCGCCTCATTGACTCTACTGAACTATATATATATATATATATATATATATATATATATTTATACCTAAAAGGGGTACTCCGCCCCTAGACATCTTATCCCCTATGCAAAGGATAGGGAATAAGATGTCTGATCGCGGGGGTCCGGCCGCTAGGGACCCCCGGGATCTCGGCTGCAGCCCCCAGCTGTCATTACTGCACAGAGCAAACTCGTATTACCTACAAGCCCAACGCGGCTAATAATTTAATCAATAACCTACAAAATTAGCCCAAAGATATAGTCAAAAAATTCCTCTTTATTATATATACAAAAACAGGTAGAAAAAACACCCATAAAATGACCCACCCTTAAAAGACCCCCAACATAAAGCTAAGCAGGATATCACTGGGATATATACAGTAATCGGTAATGCCATACACAGTCTAGCAGTATTAGTTTGGTCAGCACATAAAAACACAATAACTTAAATCAACACAATACCTAATTGTGACATGCTGACGGCTTCCCAGTGATGATCCTGCAACCTCGACACGTGTTTCGGATGATTCCTTTCTCAAGAGGCGCTACATGAGGTAGGAACTACCGGCTATTTATATGGTCGCCCTCAAATGGCGCATGTAGCGGAACCGGACGCCGGCCGACTTCCGGGTGGCGTCACCGACGGATGCGCGTCATAACTTGAAGCACATCCGCCCGTACTGACTGCCCTCCGAAAGACGGCATAGCGCCACGAATCCGCGCATGCGCTCCGAGCGTAACCATCCTCAGGTATCCACTAGGGGAGCCGCATCGCATATCCCAACAAGAGAAAGGTATATAAGATTATAAATTGTTTGCACTGTATTAAGAGATATGTATATAGAATAGAAATAATGATCATATATCAAACATCAAAAGTAGGAATACCATACCATTCGATCCTAAATATGAATCAATCTTTACGATATAATTTTAATACCCTCATTATCTATCAGAGCAAATATAAATCAATTTTTACAATACAATTTGATACCCTCATTGTCTATCAAAGCAAGAATCATGAGGACCTATAAACCATACCACTATCCATATTTATCGTATAATCACTTGATATCTCTCGTAACTATGTATCCTTGTCTTTAGGGAGCCCCCTATATACTAGTATGGAACCTACACAAGAATCCCACAGCCTATACCTAATGTCCCATATCCAATGATATATTCTAACCAATCCCTCCATTTACACTTATCATGGAAACAATATAAACAATGATTAAAAAGTGAAATAATATTGTGTGAAAATTATTCTATATATGTAAAAAATATATATATATATATGAAGTGAATGCACATACATAAATACACACACCCATGTGTATACATGTATGCATGCGCATACACCCACATACATACCCATGCATGCACGACCCAACACCATAATACCCAAAAATAGAATGATATATCATACAAATATGCAATTGATAATATTCCCATAAGAGAGCAAGCTCAATGAAACACCTAGTGATAAACCCCCTATTATGTGTACTTGTGATCATTGTATGTGCTAGTGAACATAATGTGAAGATATAAATAACCTAAACTAATTATAGTGCAAGTGTAATTGTAATTGATTAATTCATTAATTCGTGTAATAATGACGACAACCTCCCCCCCATACCCCATCCCCCCTTCCTTATGGTGTCCATATCCATGGTAGCTAACAACCCATACACCACACACACATACCAATCAATAACCCCCCCATCCCCCCCCCGCACCCCCAAATATCTTATACCAAACCAACATACATACACACCTACACCCCATGCTGTGTGATGATACACTGTGACCCACCACCTACACACCCATACCACATTCACAACACAGCCTACACGTTTGCCTATAACCACATAGTGAAAATTCCCAAAACCTGGACACAACTTTACAATATGCATTAGACCCAATTGGTCCTCAGGACAAAAAGATTCCTATCCATTATTGTTATATATCAGTCCCATGTTTTGAGAGTCCAAATCCTTTACTGTCGGATAAGCACGTGGGTCCACATCTTTCAATTGTTATTCTTCCATGTGGGTGAAAAATGATTCTTGCAATGATGCCAATCGACTCACTCCTCCTTAGGTCATATACGTCACTTCATCACATAGAGCACAGTAGTACCTCAATAAAAGAAACAGTCATTAAAAACAAGTCCCAAATTATAGGAAGGGAGAGAAACTCACATATTCATTTAGCCCTTTAGGGGCCATGGTATCCAATGTCACAATCCATTTAGTCTCCTTGCGTAGGAGGGCCCTTGTGGCATCGCCTCCTCTATTCCCCATATAAATCCTATCAATGCCCTTGACCTTCAGTAATCTCCAATTGGATTGGTGCATGATCTTAAAATGTCTAGCTCGAGGTTTCCCACGTGATCCACCCTCATCTATCCAATCATCGCGTGCGGAATTTTTGATGTCCCTGATGTGCTCCATCACGCGCGCTCTCATTTCCCGTGTGGTCATACCCACATAGATTTTATTGCATGGGCAGCGCGCGTGATAAACCACACCAGAGACACCACAGTTGATGGTGTGGACAATCTTATATTCCCTCGTTCTGTCAGAATTGGCAAAATTCTGAGTCCTTTCCATAACGGAACAGGCTCCACATCTACCACAAGGATAGTTGCCCCAGGGCGGTCCCCTTGATCCAAACAAATATTGTCCTGACCTGGGAGGGACATAATGGCTGGTCACCAATAAGTCCCTCAAGTTGGGTGCCCTCCTGGGTGTCATAAGAGGCCTATCCGGTAGTAGGTGTCTTAACTTGGCATCACTGTGTAAGACGTGCCAATGGCGCGTCAAGATCCTCCGCATCCCTGACCATTGTTTGTTAAACTGGGATATGAACCTCGTGTGTCCAACTCCCTCATCCTCCTTCTTCTCCTTCTTGTTCATAAGTGTCTTCCTCGGTATTTGTTTAACTTATAACCACTCCTGCACCACCTTATCACGTGGGTATCCCCTGCTAGAAAATCGATTAACCATATAATCCGCTTGTCTATCAAACAAGGTATCATTAGAGCATATACGTTTAGCCCGTATGAGTTGCCCCCGGGGTATTCCCCCAATAACATGGGGAGGGTGAAATGAGCTAGCCAATAGATAGGAGTTGACGGAGGTCTCTTTCCTATGAATGTCAGTCGATATTGACCCATCCATTTCAACTATCAGCTTAACATCCAAAAAGTCCATATTGGACCTACTCCACTTACTGGTCAACCTGACATTCATGGAATTGTCCTGTAAATAAACAAAAAATCTTTCCAAGTCATCTGTCGGTCCCTGCCATACAAAAATGATGTCATCAATATAACGACGCCACATGATGACGGACTGCACGCATGCATGCTCACCATCCTGGATCATTGCTCTCTCCCAGTATCCCATGAATAAATTTGCATATGGGGGCGCACAAGGCGCCCCCATAGCAGTCCCACTGATCTGTAAATAAAATTTGTCACAAAAAATGAAAAAATTATGTCTCAAAACAAATTCCAACAGTTCTAACAGTAAATCAATAAGTTGTGATGAAAGATTACTGGTACTGAGAAAGAATTTGCATGCGCGCAGTCCGTCATCATGTGCGATAGAGGTATAGAGCAACTCCACATCACTTGTCACGATGACCATATCCTCCTCCAATCTAATCTCCTCAAAACATTTAAGGACATCAGTGGAGTCGCGTAAGTATGATGGCAGGGACTCGACAAGTGGCTTCAAATAAAAATCCAAGAACTGACATACCACCTCCGTAAAACTCCCTATCCCAGATATTATGGGACGTCCCGGGGGGCAAGTTACACTCTTATGGACTTTAGGCAGGAGATATAGGGTTGATACCCTCGGATGAGTCACAACCAAGCCATCCCGGACCTTTCTTGATATAATACCTTCGTCCACAGCCCTGTCCAAAATTCTACATAATTTACCCTGAAATACTGTCATAGGGTTGCTAGATAATTGGCGATACACTCTAACATCATTTAGCTGGCGTCTGGCCTCCTTCTCATACATGTCGCACGGCCAAACCACCACGTTGCCACCTTTGTCCGCAGGTTTATAGATGACATCTTTAAGACTCCTCAGTTGTTTAAGTGCTATACGTTCACTACCAGTGAGGTTATCCCAACGTTGGCCCTGTAGCATCTTAAGGTCCTCAGAGACCAATTTGACAAATACTTCAACCTGCGGACAAAGTGCAAAGGGTGGGAAGGTCGTGGACTTTTTCTGTATGCCCCCTGGTATTGGGTCATTACTCTCACCTTGGGCCTCACTCCATAATTCTTCCAGCATGGCCAGAACCTGTGAGTCATCCGGGATCAAGGACGTCATCTCTCTGCTACCATGGTACCTACGTAGCATAATTTTCCTAGCAAAGAGATGAAGGTCCTTGATCGCCTCAAAATAGTCAAAGTCAATGCTCGGGGAAAAGGTAAGTCCTTTTGATAACACTTTCACCTGTTCGTCTGTCAGTGCATATCTTGATAAATTTATTACCTTTAACGCCTCCGTCTGTTCCTTTGATGTTGAGGAACCACTTGACGTTGTCTCTCTCTCAGATTCCGTGTTGTAACTGGCATATCTCTTGTACCTTCCTCCTCGCCCTCGCTGGGCATGCGTTTGTCTAAAAAACGCTCGCCCCCATTGCTCCGAACAGACGAGAAGGAGGAAGATCTGGATAGTGACCGCCCATTTCCTGGCCTTTGCCATTTGTATATGGTATTGTTGGAGTAGTCGGCTTGATCTCTTTTGAATTTACTGATCTTAGAAGCCTGTATCTCACTCTCCCACTCGCTCTGTGCAAACTCGCTCTGTGCCTAATGATGGGCGATACAGGGGCCGGAGCATCGTGATGTCACGACTCATCCCCCTCATGCTGTTACGGTCCACTCCCTTAATGCAAGTCTATGGAAGGGGCATGATGGTTGCCATGCCCCTTCCCATAGACTTGTATTAAGGGGTGGGCCGTGATGTCATGAGGGGTGGAACCGTGACATCACGATGCTCCAGCCCCTGTATCGAACGTCATTACGCACAGAGCGAGTTTGCTCTGTGCAGTAATGACAGCGGGGGGCTGCAGCCGAGATCCCGGGGGTCCCTAGCGGCCGGACCCCCGCGATCAGACATCTTATCCTCCTTTGCATAGGGGATAAGATGTCTAGGGGCGGAGTACCCCTTTTAGGTATATATATATATATATATATATATATATAGCTCAGTAGAGTCATTGAGGCGATGTTTGGATCTTATAGTAATCTAGGCTGAAGACAAAACATGTATATTATTATAAATATTATTAAATGTGTTCAACCTTCCCTCATTTCTATGTATTTATTGTTCTCATGAAAACATTTTTATGCTATGGCATGCTGCCAAATAATAAAGGATATCTACAGCAGATTGAGCAAGTAAAATTATCAGGGGAGAATTAGTATTGTATGAAGAGCTGTTTTTTTGCTTACATTTGGAGTTCAAAATGTTGCATGTGCACCTAAGTACTTTTTTTTGTGAACTTTGTCTGTACGTTAAAAAAAAGCCTTTCTTAAGGCAATTTTAGTTTTTATTGTGTAGTCGTCACAAATTTGTTAAGTGCAAATTTTGCAAAAAAAAGTTGCAAGCCCTTCCAATACACCACAAATCTACACCAGCCCAGACCTGGCATACATCTTACTTTGGACAGCGTTTTTACATGCTGCCATCTCTGGACGAGCCTGATCATCCTAATTAGAGATGAGCGAATTTACAGTAAATTTGATTCATCACGAACGTCTCGGCTCGGCAGTTGATGACTCATCCTGCATAAATTAGTTCAGCTTTCAGGTGCTCCCGTGGGCTGGAAAATGTGGATACTGTCTTAGGAAACTCTTTCCTAGGACTGTATCCACCTTTTACAGCCTACCGGAGCACCTGAAAGCTGAACTAATTTATGCAGGATAAGTCATCAACTGCCGAGCCGAGAAGTTCGTGACGAATCAAATTTACTGTAAATTCGCTCATCTCTAATCCTAATTAACGGGTACTTCCTGAATTAGCATGAGTCATTAGCATGAGTCGGCTCGTCCTGGAACTAAAAGTGATATCAGCTGTCATAGACAGCCCGTCCGGCTGCGCCCTCCCCATCTTGACACTATGGGGGAGATTTATCAAAGGATTTAGACTGGTTTTTCTTGTCTAAATTTGTCGCACAGAAAGTCGCAGTCTAAATCTGTACGACTTTTCTGCGACTTTTGCTCTAGAGGATTTTTAGAACATGATGCATGCAAGTCTATTTTAGACTGAAATGCATTGAAAAATGCATTGGTGCTGAATTTATCAAAAGCGACTTTTCAGCGACAAGTCGCATAGGCTGAAAGTACGCCGAAATGTCAGACCATGTTGGAGCAGGTTTAAATATAGACTAAAGCATAGATCATGCAGTCTGTGCACAGAATTTATCAAGAGCCGTGCGCCATTTGATAAATTAGGTGCACAATAGACCAGACTAACCCTCTGTAGTTTGGTCTATATTGATGCGGGACATAGACAACTTTGATAAATATCCCCCTATGATTTTATATTTCCCACAGGGATCCATAACTGGTCAGTCAGTATAAGTTCATATTCCCCGTTAGGAGCTGTTACTGGTCAGTCAGCGACGACCAATCATGGTTCCAAGTGAGGAGTATGAAATTATGACATGGTAACTTCATATTCCCTGCTGGGACCCGTGATTGGTCATTTGGCACCGACCAATCATGGCTCTTGGTGTCTGTGTGTGTTCTCCAAATTAAGCCATCTCCCTGTGATAGTATGATGATAAATGTCGCACACAAGCAAAACCAAAGAAAAAAAAATCCCTTTACAAAGACGACAATGATAAATCTTCCCCATAGTCTAAAGCAGTGGTCTTCAACTGGTAGCCACATGCTGTCCATGCTTTTTGGGAGTTGCAGTTTTCCAACAGTCAGAAAGCCAAAGAATGGAGATCACTGGTCCTAGAAGTAAGGAAACAATCCCCTATTGTAAAGAAAAATCCACATTTCCGGAGCGTTAACCCTGTGAATAGTAAGGAGTAATTATGAATATGCTATTATATTCATAGATATCTAATAAATGAACCAGAAAGAGGAGTTTACATTCTTGAATTTATATGTAGATCAACTGTATCAACTTTTATTTTCCATCTAGAAAATAAAAGCTGTTAAAGTGCCTCTTAACACTGTCTCCAATAGGAATGAATTGGCTCTCTGAACACATGTATATACATACCTTGAAAGGATCCCATTATTCTCAAGACTGAAGGGGACAACTAATGCTAACCAATGTTATTATTCAGATACTGAATGGCTAGGAAAGGGCCATATAAAAAATACACAGCGTAAATTAACATTGAGACAATGCTATGAAGAACAAAGCCTGGAAAGAATTAATTTGCACATTCGATTTATATTCAAATGCAACAACATATTCATTAAGGGTAGAGAAAAATCAAGTTATTTGGTGTCAAAGTGAATTGTGATTACGTCAATCAGAGAACAAATGTGGCCGACTTGTTGGTGATCTAAGGTCAAATGCTACAGTCACATAGAGAAGAGTCCTAGCAAAATATTTTAGTCAGAAGACAAGTCAATGGAACATCTTAGTGGATAGAATGTTTGAGCTCAAATGTGGAGAAATATTAATTATAAGTTACAATTTACATGAAACTTGTCATGAGGATAACTAATGCCTGCATTGTCCCCTTCCTTTCTACATCCACCTTTTTTGCTCAATCCAAGATTCCTCTCACAAACTTTGGGATTTGGTACAAGCCAAATTATCAGCCATGAAGATGTCAAGAAATAGTATAGCTCTTAGGCTCCTTACACACTATACTGTTGCTCCATTACAAAAGGATGTTAATGGCTTTTTTTTTTCTACTTTGGCTGCCATTAATGTCCGTTATTGTAACGGAGCAAAACGAGAGTTATAACGGGCAAAGAGGATCCCATTCACTTGAATGGGATTCCTCTAACGTCCGTTATAAGTCCCGTTATGATAGCGGGAGAAAAAGACGTGACATGCACAAACTTTGCTCCCGCTATCTTCCTAACGGCCGGTACACTGACAGGCACAAACGTCAGTGTGAAAGGAGCCTTAGAAGAACGATGTCCCTATTTGTCTGTTTTAATCGAAAAGGAGAATTGGATCTTATAACAAAGAAAAGGAGCAGGGCTGGTGAAAGGATTGCCACCCTAGGCAAGACCCCATGGTTGCGCCCCTTTCCTTTTACTATACTGTTATTGAATAAAAGTTACTATACAGAGATCAATATTCCCACATACAGTGACCATATAGAAATAGACCATGCAATCTACATGTAGGGACTCACAGATGACATCTACTCTGATCGGAGTCTTTACTTTTCTTTTGCTTCCTCATCTGGCCCGAACCATTATGAAGACTTCTCCTGCCATGACGCAACAAAATTTAGCTTTGTGCATAGGAGTCAGGGGGAGGGGTTAGTCTTATTGGCTGATGCAGCTTCAGACCAAAAACACAAGCACCAATAAGAAGCATTACATCATCCGTAGCAGAAATGTATTAGGAGAAGTCACTTTACGTTCTAAACTGATTCAGTGCTCAGGTGACAGCAGCGGCAGGAGGGGAGGTTTAAGGTTACGCCTACAGTGTAGAAGATTAAAGACGCCTACAGTGTAGAAGATTGTGGAAAATTATTTCAACCATAATAATAAAATATACCAATTGCCAAGTAAAGGGAAAGTGCTAAATATGTTTTTACCAAGTGAAACTACAGCTTCAAGTATGATATAAACAGTGGTAAGGGAATGCTGAGAGTTGATGTTTCACTAAATATAACTGCAGAACATAAAAGTGACTTCAGCGCTGATGGGACAAAACAAGGCAGAATACAGAATACAGCAGGGGATGTTTTCTCTGAGTCAGTCACAAAGGGCATCTTCAGAGTCTAAAACAGGGGACATCATTGGAGTCAATCCTAGGGGGCGTCTGCTCTGAGTCAATCACAGGGACAGTCTTAGGAATAAATCACAGGTGTCTTCTCTCATAGGAGGTGTTCACTTTACCTTTTCTACTCCTTCCAGCCAAGACAATCATGATGACTTCTCACGGCCTTCTCCTGCAGCGCTTCCTCCTGGCAGTCACTGCTAAATTAAAATGGCTGCCGTACGGCATGCGCTACTTCTGGAGCAGTGCAGCCAAGCAGCAGGATGTGTGGGCTGGCCGGTGAGTAAAGCGCTAGGCCTGAGCTTTCCAGGTATTCTGACCTGACTCCAGTTACCTGTATTCTCACCTGTACCCTGTACCTGTTTGTCAGTACCCTGGATACCTGCTGTTTTATCTTACTGGTTTCTTATTTGTCAGTACTCTTGGTTAACTCTTCGTGTCTTGACTTTCTTAACTTTAACTGTTTTGTTTGTTGTTTTGACTTGTCACATCCCTGCATTTTAGTCCAGCATAGGGACCATCACCGAATTGAAAGTCCGCTACCTAGGACAGATTGTTAAGTAGGCAGAGACAGTGGTCTGGGTCAGAGCAGAGCCTCACTATTCCCTGGTAGACATGACATTGTGCTCTGTCATGTTCTGGGTCCTCTTGGCTCTTTTTTGTTTGCGGTTGTGTGTTACTTATTCGTACCTAACTAATTCAAACTGAGGTGTGCTTTGCTTTTTACATAAGGCATATAATTAAAATGGGGGTTGTGGGTGGAATCAGCACTGAACACCAACCAGGAGTATGAGCCATGTTCCCATATAAGTATTCAATAGGTCCCTCCCATAAAATCAGGCTAACCCGCACAGAGTACCCCCAGTTTGAGAGCCACCAAAGCCACCCCAACTCTTAAGAGTGTCTTGAGATGCATTGTGGTGTGATGCAATGTATGGAATCAAATGCAATACAAATGACGTCTTGGAATTCCCACATTGTGAATAACAATATAGTACAATTAACCGTTGCTCTCGGAGCTCCACCAAACTCCACTATACACTTCAGGTAACACACATTTGTAGGGCAATCAAATAATAGCTGTACGCCGACACATTTTTATAACAAATGATACAGAGAAGTCCCTTTCTGGGATACAACTCAAGATTCTGTTAAAAGATTCTTCATTTCTTTTATTTTCTTAGAAGACAGTCTTACAAGACAGAATATGTGTTAGATCATTAGCAAAAGTTTATACATTTAGCTTCAGATTCCAAGGTTATGGCACGTTTCAGGGGCGGACACCCTTATTCATCAGCGCATGAATAAGGGTGTCCGCATCTGAAACGCTGTGCCATGACCTGGGGATCTGCAGCTAGATGTTTAAACCTCTACTAATGATCTAAAACATATTCTGTCTTGTAAGACTGTCTTCTAAGAAAATGAAAAAAATGAAATGAGTAATATTCCAGAAAAGGTCTTCTCTGTATAATTTCTTATGAAGATGTGTCTGCATACAGCTATTAATTGATTGCCCTGCAAATTTGTGTTACCTGAAGTGAAAGCTAGTGATGTCGCGAACGTAAAATTTTCGTTTCGAACGCGAACTTCCGCAAATGTTTGCGAACCGGGTGAACCGCCATTGACTTCAATGGGCAGGCGAATTTTAAAACCCACAGGGACTCTTTCTGGCCACAATAGTGATTTAAAAGTTGTTTCAAGGGAACTTATACCTGGACTGTGGCGTGCTGGAGGGGGGTCCATGGCAAAACTCCCATGGAAAATTACATAGTTGATTACAAAGTCTGGTTTTAATCCATAAAGGGCATAAATCACCTAACATTACTAAATTCTTTGGAATAATGTGCTTTAGCCTCCTTTAGGCATCACATAGTTAGATCCCCCCTTTAGGCAGCACATAGATTTTCCCATATTAGGCAGCACATAGTTAGAGCCCCCCTTTGGGCAGCACATAGTTAGATCCCCCCCTATAGGCAGTACATAGATTCCCCCATGTTAGGCAGCACATAGTTAGAGACCCCCTTTATGCAGCACATAGTGGGATTTGAACCCAAGGCCCCAGCACTACAAGGCAGCAGTGCTAACCTCTGAGCCACCATGCTACCCTTAGCATACATCTAATATGCACGGTTGCTAAAATGGACAGAGATGTCAGCAGAGAGTACCAGAAAAATTAGGCATGTACACAAGGCTTAAAAAGTTGGTATTGTTGCAGCCGCTGAAAAATTGCAGCGGCATAAAAAGTGCAGCACCAGAGGCCAGAAAAATTTGGCATGTACACATGGCTGACAAATAAGAAGAAGCGCATATCCAAGAGTCCAGAAGACTCTATAATGCAGGATGGAGAAACACACAAAGAAATTATTTTCTAAATAAAATTTTTCGTCAAATAAAGAAACAGAGTTCTTCCCTCTCTGTATTTTACTTTTGAAAATTTAAGTTAAAAAATCACACGCAACAAGCGTTCCTTTGTGTAATGGTTAGTACTCTTGAAAATTCAAGTTTAAATTTTCATAAAGTCCAGAAGACTCTAAAATGCAGGACGGTGAAATACACAAAGAAAAACTTTTCAAAATAAAAGGGTCCCTCAACAGGCACGACAGCATGAAAGACCCCATTTGCTCAAGGTTGGATGCCGAGCTACTCATGTCCCGTTCCTCGTCCTCAGTGATGTCAGGGAAGGTATCATCTTCTTCCCCCCAGCCACGTACAACACCACGGGAACCAGATAGGTGACAATGAGCACCCTGGGATGCCTGTTGTGGTTGGTCTTCCTCCTCCTCTTCAAAGCCACATTCCTCCTCTGACTCCTCTTCCTCACAATCCTCTTCCAGCGTTGCCGTAGGTCCAGCAAGCGATGCTGATAAGGCTGTTACTGGTGGTGATGGTGACCACAACTCTTCCTCTTCACGCTCATCTACTGCTTGATCCAGCACTCTTCGCAGGGCACGCTCCAGGAGGAAAACAAATGGTATGATGTCGCTGATGGTGCCTTCGGTGCGACTGACTAGGTTTGTCACCTCCTCAAAAGGACGCATGAGCCTACAGGCATTGCGCATGAGCGTCCAGTAACTTGGCAAAAAAATTCCCAGCTCCGCAGATGATGTCCTAGCACCCATACAAATATTCATTAATGTCTTTTTCTTGTTGGAGCAGGCGGTCGAACATTAGAAGTGTTGAAGTCCAACGTGTTCGGCTGTCGCAAATCAAGCGCCTCACTGGCATGATGGACAGAGATGTCAGCAGAGAGTACCAGAAAAATTAGGCATGTACACATGGCTGAAAAATTTGGTATTGTTGCAGCCACTGCTGTAGCAGCAGCCAGAAAAATTTCTATTTGTTTCCCAGCCAGAAAGTGCCCTAAAACATTGCGGCTTGAACCATAGTTGGTGGCGGATAAGTCATGCAAGTCATCCTTGGTCGCCAACTTACCCAGACGGAACGTGATTGGTCGGATTCTTCAAAAAAGAGTTGCCGCCGATGCCTCTTGGAATTCTCCAAAGAGGAAATACACGTCTGAAAGATTTGAAAGACATCCTGCCGCCACCAGCGGCAAAGACTTGCAGCCTGAACTCATACGTCCCCTCTCTGATTGGCTCACTCGACATCCCGAACAGTCAATCAAAGTTAAGCCTACCATTCTCATGCCCATGTTTGGATGACATCCCCTCATCGACTTTTTCCTATGACAGCGTAACTGTACACAGCCATGTACGGCACGTTCCTTATTGGTCGCCCCCATACCATCCAGTAGCGAGCGACCAATCAGCTTCAAGAGGCCAGTCTTCATTCAAAATCCACCGCGGCAACCCTGCACAGTGTCACCAGGTATACCCAATGCGCAGTGTAGGTGATATACCTGCCCTGACCATGCTTTGCAGACCAGGTATCAGTGGTCAGATGGACCCTTGCCCCAACACTGTGTGCCAGACATGCCATTACTTCCTGTTGCACAATCGAGTACCAGTTGGGAATTGCCTATTGTGCAAAGAAATTTTGGCCGGGTACCTTCCACTGCGGTGTCCCAATAGCTAAAAAAAAATTTAGCTATTTTTTTTAATTTTTTTTGTAACATTTTTTCATTTTTGAAAATTAATTTTTTAAAAGCTGGCGGGCTATGCGTTCAGACAAGCCAGCTGTCAGACGACGGGCTAGGGGGTGACCTTGTGACATCGGTATCTTACGCTCAAACATGTCCTTGACAGACGTAGATGTAGAGTAGACGCTGTAGGTCTGACACGCACGCTTGCAGACAACTAACTGCTATTCAATCTATTACAGTCAAAATTGTATTTTTTTTGTTAAATTTACACAACACATATGATTTGCACTAGTGTGACAATGAGCCCAGCAGGCCCAAAAACTCCTAAGTGTGAAGTGAACTGACTGATTTTATTTCAAAGCCCAAAAAATTTTTGTTTTCAAATTTATACTAAGGTCACCCCAAAATGATTTGCACTAGTGTGACAATGAGCCCAGCAGGCCCAAAAACTCCCAAGTGTGAAGTGAACTGACTGATTTTATTTCACAGCCAAAAAAGTTTTTTTTTTTTTCAAATTTACACTACGGTCACCCCAAAAATGATTTGCACTAGTGTGACAATGAGCCCAGCAGGCCCAAAAACTCCCAAGTGTGAAGTGAACTGACTGATTTTATTTCACAGCCAAAAAAAGGATTTTTTTTTCTAATTTACACTATGGTCACACCACATATGATTTGCACTAGTGTGACAATGAGCCCTAAGGGCCAAAAGACTCCCAAATGTGAAGTGAAGTGACTGATTTTATTTCACAGCCAAAATTTTTTTTTTCCCATTTACACAACTGTCAACCCACATATGATTTGCACTAGTGTGACAATGAGCCCAGCAGGCCCAAAAACTCCCAAGTGTGTCGTGAACTGACTGGTTTTATTTCACAGCGAAAAAAGGTTTTGTTTTTTTAATTTGCACAAGTGTCACACCAAATATGATTTGCACTAGGGTGCCACAATTAGCCCTGCAGGAAAAAAAAGCTCACAACTGTGATGTGAACTGACTGGCTTTATTTCACAGCCAAAAAAGGTATTTTTTTATGTTTATTTGAACAACTGTCACACCAAAGGTGATTTGCACTAGAGTGGCACAATTAGCCCTGCAGGCAAAAAAAACTCACAACTGTGACGTGAACTGACTGGTTTTATTTCACAGCCAAAAAAAGCTTTTCTTTTTTTTTTTTTTTGAACAACTGTCACACCAAATGTGATTTGCACTAGTGTGCACAATGAGCAAAAAAGGTTGCCAGCGGAGTTCCCCTTTTAAGCAGAGGTCCCCAACCAGGGTGCCTCCAGCAATTGCAAGACACACGGACTGAACTTATAGCCCTTTTAATAATGTAGTTAGTTGCTTGAAGGAAATTAAGTTTTACACCGGAGTACCCCTTTTAACCAGCGGTTCCCTCCATACCAGTGTGCCTCCAGCTGTTGCAAGACACACAGACTGAACTTATAGCCCTTTTAATACTATAGTTATTTGCATGAAGCAACTTAAGTTTTACACTGGGGTACCCCTTTTAACCAGCGGTCCCTTCCAAACCAGGGTGCCTCCAGCTGTTGCAAGACACACGAACTGAACTTATAGCCCTTTTAATACTGTAGTTAGTTGCTTGAAGGAACTTAAGTTTTACACCGGAGTACCCCTTTTAACCAGCGGTTCCCTCCCAACCAGGATGCCTCCAGCTGTTGCAAGACACACGGACTGAACTTATAGCCCTTTTAATACTGTAGTTAGTTGCTTGAAGGAACTTACGTTTTACACTGGAGTACCCCTTTTAACCAGCGGTTCCCTCCCAACCAGGGTGCCTCCAGCCGTTGCAAGACACACAGACTGATATTTGAGCCCTAAAAAGGGCTTTTTTGGGTGCTGTCCTTAAAGCAGATGTTAGACTAGTGCTTTAGGAGTAAAGTGGACCCTGAATACACCACCTAGCAGCAACCTAGCTATCGCTTTCCCTATTAGAGCAGGAGCAGCTTCTCTGTCCCTCCACTTTCTAAGCCTGCAGTATGCCGAATGAAGGTAAAATGGCGTCCGTGCAGGAGGTAGGAGGGTCTGGAAGGGAGGGACTGCTGCTGATTGGCTGTAATGTGTCTGCTGACTCAGTTTACCGCAATGTTAAAGTATAGGGGGCGGATCGAACTTCACATATGTTCACCCGGCGATGCGAACGCGAACATGCTAAGTTCGCTGGGAACTGTTGTGAACAATTCGCGACATCTCTAGTGAAAGCCAATCCAAACATGCTTGATGAAATTGGAGTTTTTTAGAGACAACACTGGACAAAGTAGATGAGGTCCATCTGCTACACAGCAGTAGCAGATTAAATACCTGAACTGGGCACCATGCATTTGAGAGGAAAAAGTTGTGACTTACATATTGTTAACACCAGGAAGAACCTCAACCCTTCAAGACCAGATGTTTGACCGTTACACCATTGAATCATGAAATTTATGAAATTTCCTTACACCTTAAACACCCCAAAATGACATATAAATGGCTGGCTTCATGACGATATTTGAAAATAATTTGAATAGTAAAGTGTCTACCAACTAGCTCATTGCCAGAACAGGCTGCTATCAATCTGGGTCCAGTAAAGTGTGCTGCTCTTCTCTATTCCATATAAAATTATCCTAAATAAATGGGAAATAACAATCAGGGCCTATAGTGGTTCCCTAAGCTAAAGTGATTGTGCTCACCTGCTGTTATACAACTGATCTGTGATGTATAAGAGCTTCGGTGAGGACAGTGCATGATACACACCATGAATACTTGATATCCCTGCAATTTTGCCAAAGGAAAATGACCCTGAAATGAAAGAACGTCTTCCAGGCTGTGCCGTTCATCCTTCAAGTACTAGTCAACAGGGGGTACTGTAATACCTCAGAGATGGAAGCATTGAGTGGCTGGAATAACTTGTTGGCCTGCCTAGGGATAAGCCTGCAGGAATCCCGGGAAATTGGACTGAGAAAGAGAGACACCTGCCCAGCTTTTTATGCCTGAAAAGTCTTGTTGAGCCACTAATGTTAAAAGTGTCCATCAGATTTAGATGTCCAGCATAGAAGCTGAAAAGCTGTTTAGCAGCATATGAATCTGCATCATGAATTGTTTAAATAGAGACAACCTTAACAGCAGTGCCACTGGTTTCAAGAAACAGTAGGAGAAACAGTTCTGCCATTCTAGCAGTGGCCATATGCAAAAACCACCTGCCATGAAGCTCTGCCCAGAGCCTGAGCCCTGTCCAAGCTCCGAGTGCTTATAAGCTAATAGGTTCGAAGTCATGGCCTGGAGACTGGGTAAATAACAACACATCCACTGTTCAAAAATCTTGACATATTGTCCTGGCACTGAATGGGTTCTTTAGTTCTGTATATACTATGGAAGAAGGAGCTGACATTGGCCAGGTCAGTGCTGGTAACACATCATGTAATGTACTGAACTGGCTTAATGTAGAAATAGTACAAGGTAAGTTAAGTAATATAAATGTAAGCAAATCTCCAGGGCCGGATGGACTACACCCAAGAGTTCTTAGAGAGGTAAGTTCAGTAATATCTGGACCCTTGTTCATGATATTTAGAGATTCTCTGGTGTCTGGTATTGTGCCAAGGGACTGGCGCATGGCGAATGTGGTGCCAATCTTCAAAAAGGGCTCTAGGTCATCCCCAGGAAACTATAGACCGGTAAGTTTAACGTGCATTGAGGGTAAATTGTTTGAAGAACTTTTCCGTGATTTCATACAGGAATACATAAGGGATAATTGTATTATAAGTGATAGCCAGCATGGGTTTACTAAGGATAGAAGTTGTCAAACCAATCTAATTTGCTTTTATGAAGATGTGAGTAGAAGCCTTGACAGAGGAATGGCTGTGGATATAGTGTTTCTGGATTTTGCTAAAGCGTTTGATACTGTCCCTCATAAATGTCTGACAGGTAAGTTAAGGTCTTTGGGCTTGGAAACTTTAGTCTGTGACTGGATTGAACACTGGCTCATGGATCGTACCCAGAGAGTGGTGGTCAATGATTCGTACTCTGATTGGATCCCGGTAATTAGTGGTGTACCCCAAGGTTCAGTACTGGGCCCGCTGTTGTTTAATTTATTTATCAATGATATAGAGGATGGCATTAACAGCTCTGTTTCTATCTTTGCAGACGACACCAAGCTTTGTAGCACTGTACTGTCTATAGAGGATGTGCTTAAGTTACAAGATGACTTGGATAGACTAAGTGTCTGGGCATCCACTTGGCAAATGAGGTTCAATGTGGATAAATGTAAAGTTATGCATCTGGGTACTAATAACCTGCATGCGTCGTATGTCTTAGGGGGGATTAAACTGGCAGAGTCACTGGTAGAGAAGGATCTGGGTGTACTTGTAGATCACAGACTACAGAATAGCATGCAATGGAGAGGTTGCAGAGACGCGCGACTAAACTAAAATGGGGCATGGAACATCTTAGCTATGAGGAGCGATTAAAGGAGTTACAAATGTTTAGTCTTGAGAAGAGAAGTTTAAGGGAGGATATGATAAACGTATATAAGTATATTAATGGCCCATACAAAAAATATGGAGAAAAACTGTTCCAGGTTAAACCCCCCCCAAAGGACGAGGGGGCACTCCCTCCGTCTGGAGAAGAAAAGGTTTAGTCTAAAGGGGCGACACGCCTTCTTTACCGTGAGGACTGTGAATTTATGGAACGGTCTACCCAGGGGCGGACACAGACAACAGAGGGCCCCTGTGCAAAGAATATGCCTGCCCCCCCCACCCCCACCCAGGTAATATGTTTGCTAGGTAAGCAGGTAGTACGTTTGCAAGTAGTAAATTAGGTAAGTAGAACATTCTCTAAGTAGGTAGGCAAGTAGTAAGTTTGCAAGTTATTTAGGCAGGTAGTAAGTTCAGTTGGTAGGAAGGCAAGTAAAAGGTTTGCCGCTAGGTAGGTAGGTTACCGTATATACTCGAGTATAAGCCGACCCGAATATAAGCCGAGGCCCCTAATTTCACCCCAAAATCCCAGGAAAAGTTATTGACTCGAGTATAAGCCTAGGGTGGGAAATACATCATCCCCCCCTGTCATCATCCAGACCCCCGTCATTAACACCCTCATCATCATCACCCTGTCATCATCACCCTGTCATCATCCCCCCTTCATCATCCCCCCTTCATCATCACCGCCTGTCATCATCCCCCCTTCATCATCCCACACCCCCCCTTCATCATCCTCTTGTCATCATCCCCTTGTCATCATACCACACACCCCCTTCATCATCCCCTTGTCATCATCCCCACCCCCCTTCATCATCCCCTTGTCATCATCCCACACACCCCCTTCATCATCCCCTTGTCATCATCCCCACCCCCCTTCATCATCCCCTTGTCATCATCCTCTTGTCATCATCCTCTTGTCATCATCCCCCCCCTTCATAATCCCCCTGTCATCATCCCACACACCCCCCCTTCACCATCCCCTTGTCATAATCCCACCCCTCCCCCCTTCATCATCCCCTTGTCATCATCACCACATGTCATCATCATCCCAGCTTGTCAATGTCTGATACAGTGGTCTTCAACCTGCGGACCTCCAGATGTTTCAAAACTACAACTCCCAGCAAGCCGTGGCAGCCATAGGCTGTCCAGGCTTGCTGGGAGTTGTAGTTTTGAAACCTCTGGAGGTCCGCAGGTTGAAGACCACTGCAGCCTTCGACATCATCCAGCCCCCTCTCACCCCCTTTAGTTCTGTACTCACCTCCACTCGGCGCTGGTCGGGTGCTGCAGGACTGTCCGGTGGGGAGGTCGTCCGGTGGGATAGTGGTTCCGGGCTGCCATCTTCACCGGGGGGGCTCTTCTCCGCGCTTCGGGCCCGGAATAGAGGAGTTGCCTTGACGATGACGCAGAGGGATGTTGGTAATGAACGTACCTCTGCATCGTCGTCAAGGCAACGTGACTATTCCGGGCCCGAAGCGCAGAGAAGAGGCCCCCCCCCGATGAAGATTGCAGCCCGGAACCACTATCCCACTGGACGACCTCCCCACCGGACAGTTCTGCAGCACCGGACCAGCGCCGAGCGGAGATGAGTACAGAACTAAAGGGGGTGAGAGGGGCTGGATGATGTCGAAGGCCACAGTGGTCTTCAACCTGCGGACCTCCAGAGGTTTCAAAACTACAACTCCCAGCAAGCCCGGACAGCCGATGGCTGCCCGGGCTTGCTGGGAGTTGTAGTTTTGAAACCTCTGGAGGACCGCAGGTTGAAGACCACTGAGGGCGGAGAGTTCACTCGAGTATAAGCCGAGGGGGGTGTTTTCAGCACGAAAAATCATGCTGAAAAACACGGCTTATACTCGAGCATATACGGTATACGTTTGATAGGTAGGCAGGAAAAGCATTTGCTAGGTAGGTAATATGTTTGGTTGGTAGGTGGGTGGCCACGTTACATTTGGTAGGTAGGCCCTTAGTCCAGTGTTTTCCAAACAGGCTTTGGCTGTTTGGGCATGCTGGGAGTTGTAGTTTTGCAACAGCTGGAGGCACTCAGGTTGGGAAACACTGGACTAAGGGCCCAACTACCCACCAAAATGCCACCTTCTGCTGCAAAACTCTAACTTCCAGCTTGACTGTCCGAGCATGCTGGGAGTTGTAGTTTTGCAACAGATGGAGAGACAATGTTTCGAAAACACTGCCCTAGTTAGTGTTTCCCAACCTGGGGTCCTCCAGCTGTTGCAAAACTACAACTCCCAGCATGCCCGGACAGTCTTAAGCTGAGAGTTAGAGTTTTTCAACAGCTGGAGGCACCCAGGTTTGAAAACAATGGACTAAGGACCTACCTACCAAACCTGAGTGTCTCCAGCTGTTGTAGAACTATAACTCCCAGCATGCCTGGACAGCTAAAGACTGTCAGGGGAATGCTGGGAGTTGTAGTTTTGCAACAGCTGGAAGTCCCCAGGTTGGAAAATACTGACTAAGGCAGTGTTTTCAAAACAGTGTCTCTCCAGGTGGTCCAAAACTACTACTCCCAGCATTCCCGGACAGTCTCTAGCTGTCAAGGCATGCTGGAAGTTATAGTTTTGCAACAGCTGGAGGCACACTTATTTGTAAACACTGGTGTAACACTGGAGGCACACTGATTTGTAAAACTGGTGCTGAAACAATGATGACACTGAGAGCACCGTGATTCACTGACCTGCAGGAAAAGCAGAAGGCGGCGAACAGAGAACGGGACACCAATATTGGAGCAATGGGGGAGCATAGACAGTTGAGTTAGTTTCTTTTGGAATAATTTTCATCCCTGGCACAGTGGATAAAACTAAAATAAAATACTAAAAAGCCAGCAAGTAGAAGTAAAACGTCCGTCTTTATTCAGGGTTCTTCCTTAAAAGCCTTCACGGTGGCAGACAAACCGTGAACATATCAAAAATATGAAATATTGCACAAACAGAGGGGGGTCCCAAGCATGGCTGACGCGTTTCTGATCTATCGATCCTTACTCATAGCCTGTAGATCCTCAAATGAGGCACCCTTATGTACTCCAGGGCATTTTCCCCATTCCCACAGGAAGGGGAGGGTCAGGTCCACATCACATGTGCACGTGATTAAAACCAAAACAAAAACATGGGACCAAACACAGATAAATTATTCGGAGACATATCAGTTATGTAATATTAAATCTGTTTTGCTATTTAGACCATGGGGTTGAATGCAATTCAAAAGATAAATCCACATGAGTTCCCTATTGTAGAGGGATCGAACATGGTCACCTCCCCTTTTATTTAGGTTCACTTTCTCAATGCCTGAGAACCTGAGGGAAGTGGTGTCTGAATTATGACATATTAGAAAATGTTTAGATATGTTAGAAATGTTCGAGCTTAAAGGGCCAGCAGCATGTCTAATGTGCTCTTGCATGCGTTTTTTAAGGGACCTTTTGGTGGAACCCACATATGTTACCGTACATACTCGAGTATAAGCCGAGTTTTTCAGCACGATTTTTCGTGCTGAAAACACCCCCCTTGGCTTATAGTCCAGTGAACTCTCCGCCCTCAGTGGTCTTCAACCTGCGGACCTCCAGATGTTTCAAAACTACAATTCCCAGCTTGCTGGGAGTTGTAGTTTTGAAACCTCTGGAGGTCCGCAGGTTGAAGACCACTGCGGCCTTCGACATCATCCAGCCCCCTCACACCCCCTTTAGTTCTGTACTCATCTCCACTCAGCGGGATGTTAGGGTCCGGTCCGGTGCTGCAGGACTGTCCTGTGGGGAGGTCGTCCAGTGGGATAGTGGTTCCGGGCTGCCATCTTCACTGAGGGGCCTCTTCTCCGCGCTTCGGGTCCGGCCCCGGAATAGTCACATTGCCTTGACGACGACGCAGAGGGACGTTCATTACCAACGTCCCTCTGCGTCGTCGTCAAGGCAATGCCTCTATTCCGGGCCCGAAGCGCAGAGAAGAGGCCCCCCGATGAAGATGGCAGCCCGGAGAGGAGTGAGAGGGGGGGGGCTGGATGATATCAAAGGCCGCAGTGGTCTTCAACCGATGGCTGCCCGGGCTTGCTGGGAGTTGTAGTTTTGAAACATCTGGAGGTCCGCAGGTTGAAGACCACTGTATCAGACATTGACAAGCGGTGATGATGAAGGTGGGGGGGGGGCTGATGACATGTGGTGATGATGGGGGGTGGGATTATGACAAGGGGATGATGAAGGGTGGGGGGGGTGGTCTGATGACAGGGGGATGATGAAGGGGGGGAGGGGTGATGACAAGGGGATGATGAAGGGGGGTGGGGATGATGACAAGGGGATGATGAAGGGGGGTGTGGGATGATGACAAGGGGATGATGAAGAGGGAGATGGGGCTGATGACATGTGGTGATGATGGGGGGGGATTATGACAAGGGGATGATGAAGGGTGGGGGGGTGGGATGATGACAGGGGGATGATGAAGGGGGGAGGGGTGATGACAAGGGGATGATTAAGGGGGGTGGGGATGATGACAATGGGATGATGAAGGGGGGGTGTGGGATGATGACAAAGAGATGATGAAGAGGGGGTGAGGGATGATGACATGGGGATGATGAAGGGGGGTGTGGGATGATGACAAGGGGATGATGAAGGGGGGGTGTGGGATGATGACAAGGGGATGATGACAGGCGGTGATGATTAAGGGGGGATGATGACAGGCGGTGATGATGAAGGGGGGATGATGACAGGGTGATGATGATGAGGGTGTTGATGATGGGGGTCTGGATGATGACAGGGGGGATGATGTATTTCCCACCCTAGGCTTATACTCGAGTCAATAACTTTTCCTGGGTTTTTGGGGTGAAATTAGGGGCCTCGGCTTATATTCGGGTCGGCTTATACTCGAGTATATACAGTAAGTGACATTGTGTGCACATGATTTTATATAAAACAAAAGTGCTATCACAGTTTATAAAGTTGTGAATGACATGGCATTTGCCATCCACCGTACCTTCTATTTTCTGGCATTTTTCGGCAAAGGGACATACCACACACAGCGATTTACCGCACTTGTGGAAGCCCTTGGTGCTAATCCACTGGGTGGTAACACTAGCCGTGTCCACCATACTGGGAACAAGGAGATTGGATAGAGTACGTGCCCGCCTCTGTTGATAGCAAAGATAAGTGTTTAATTACAATGCGTTTGATGTCATTAAATTCTGGACTGTACGTGGTGACAAATGTAGGACAATCTTGTGATTCAGTTGGTTGCTTACTTGTAAAAAGGGATTTTCGATCCATAGGATCCACTCTCGACCGAGCTTTTTTCAAGAGCCATCCAGGGTAACCTCGAGCCGCCAGGCGTGTGCATGCTGCATCAGCTTCCCTACGGTACACCTCGGCGGAAGAACTGTTCCGCTTAATTTGTGTAAGTTCACCTACTGGTATGGCTCTTACTGTTTGTTTGGAATGGCATGAATTCGCCCTCCGGATGGTATTGCCTGATATCTTTTTTCCGTAAGGATCAACCTCAATTTTATTTGTATCAGGGTTGCCACGTAATATGACATCCAAAAAGGGGGTTTCACTTTTACACCATGTGTGAGTAAGCGTAAGATTGAACGGATTATTATTGATATATGTCATGAATGCATCAACGGTCAGATGGTCAGACGACCAAATGATGACCACATCGTCCACATACCTCCCATACCATGCAAAGCATGTGGAAAATGGATTGGTGTCCGAAAAAATTAACTGCTCCTCCCACCAAAAAACTAAAAGCTTAGCCCGAGCTGGTGATGACTTTGCTCCCATTAAAGCACCCGTGCGCTGCAAATAAAAATTGTTACCAAACATAAAATAATTGTGTTTTAACACAAAATCTACCACCTCAATAATGTAATGTCTCAAATCCACAGAATATTTAGAAAATCTCATCAGTATATCCCAGATAGCTGATAATGCCAGGTTTTGCGGAACACTGGAATAGAGCGATTCAATGTCGCAAGTAAGCCATGACAGAGAATCGCTCCATGTGAATTCATCCATGATTTTTAGCAAGTGCTTAGTGTCCTTGATATAACTTGGGCATTGCATAACCAGAGGTTGCAGTACTGAGTCCAACCACTCGCATAGGTGCTCATTATGGGATCCGATCCCCGCATCGGCGGCGGGAATCGGTCCTTATGCAGCTTGGGTAGCGAGTGGAAGATAGGAATAATTGGAGCAGGCACGAAAATATAATCCACTTCTTTTTGGGTCAAAATAGATCTGACTTCCCCCTCTTCCAACAGAGTCAACAGTTCATTTTTAAAAGGTTCAGTGGGATCCCCACAAAGTTTAAGGTAAGTTTTATCATCAGATAGTAGATTTTCATTTAAACTGATATACAGTCCCGTGTCCATACATACTACCGAGCCGCCTTTATCGGCGGATTGGATCGTCAAATTTTTGTTTTTATTTAATTTCTTTATGGCAGCAGCCTCCTTTTTATTCTAATTAGGACAAGTTGTATTGGACATTACTTTTGATTGTAGATTAACCAAATCTTTCATGATACGGTCCTGGAACCAATCAAAAATTGCTGGTCTGGTCTGTATGGGGTAAAAATTTTGGTTTTTAGTGGAGAAGGTATGTGCAGTATTCACTTTATCACAAATTGATATCGCACTATTTTCAAGGAGACAGAGATCTCTAAAAGCAATTTGTTCTGCTAACGTATGCATTAGTGGTAAATCAGGGTTTATAGAAAGTTGAGGTGGGTCCGATGGTTCATCAGCATTTTCCACAAAAAAATGTTTCTTAACTGTTAAAGTTCTCACAAATTTATTTATATCCAAAATTGTCCGAAAAACATCAAAATGATGTGTAGGAGAGAAACCCAGTCCATTCCACAGGACCGAGGTTTCTTCATCTGTAATGATTTGTGCAGAAATGTTGATGACTTGAAAATCCTCTTTTATTACTTTTTCCGTTTGTCCTTGTTACGCTCCGAAGCTCGTCTTCCTATGTTTTCTGCCACCGCGCCTTCCTCGTTTTTTGACTGTCTTCTCGCATTGCAATTCTTGTGAGTGTTCACATATTGCGGATCTGAGTCCGTGGTTTCTGAACAATCTGAACTTTCAGTAAACTCCTGGTCAGAAGAACTAAATTCACATAGAGCGATTCTCTGTCATGGCTTACTTGCGACATTGAATCGCTCTATTCCAGTATTCCGTAAAACCGGGCATTATCAGAGATTTTCTAAATATTCTGTGGATTTGAGACATTACATTATTGAGGTGGTAGATTTTGTGTTAAAACACAATTATTTTATGTTTGGTAACAATTTTTATTTGCAGCGCACGGGTGCTTCAATGGGAGAAAAATCATCACCAGCTCGGGCTAAGCTTTTTGTTTTTTGGTGGGAGGAGCAGTTTATTTTTTCTGACACCAATCCATTTTCCACATGCCTCGCATGGTATGGGAGGTATGTAGATGATGTGGTCATCATTTGGTCGTCCGACTATCTGACCGTTGATGCATTCATGACATATATCAATAATAATCGGTTCAATCTTAAAGGGGTATTCCAGGCAAAAACTTTTTTATATATATCAACTGGCTCCAGAAAGTTAAACAGATTTGTAAATTACTTCTATTAAAAAATCTTAACCCTTTCAGTACTTATGAGCTTCTGAAGTTAAGGTTGTTATTTTCTGTCTAAGTGATCTCTGATGACATATGTCTCAGGAAACGCCCAGTTTAGAAGAGGTTTGCTATGGGGATTTGCTTCTAAACTGGGCGTTGCCCGAGACAGGTGTCATCAGAGAGGACTTAGACAGAAAAAAACAACCTTAACTTCAGAAGGTCATAAGTACTGAAAGGATTAAGATTTTTTAATAGAAGTAATTTACAAATCTGTTTAACTTTCTGGAGCCAGTTGATATATAAAAAAAAGTTTGGGCCTGGAATACCCCTTTAAGTCCCAGGATGCCCTTGGTCCTAGTGGGGTTAAAATGTCACAAGATTAAAATATATAAACTAAGAAGACACTGTGAAGTACGGGGATATACTCGGCAGGCCTGGAGAAATATTTTTCTAAAAGATGTTTTTATGTATTTGATGTATTTCCAGGTGTATATTAATATATATATATATATATATATATATATATATATATATATATATTTATATATTTATTTATATATATATATATATATATATATATATATATATATATATGTCAAAGAAGAAAGCAGCACTCCTAAAGCGTTAGTAAGTGCCTCCAGCTAGGGTCCGTGTCCAGGATTCTGAATATGTAGTTCCAAGGAAAATGCTGTGGCAAGTGGCTTGATAATGATGGTGTGAGACCATTGAAACGTTGCTCTTTGCACATTTGGGATGAATAAATAGTTTTCATTTTTTCACCATACCTTGAGTGCCACAGCATTTTCCTTGGAACTACGTATGCAGGATCCTGGACCCGGACCCTAGCTGGAGGCACCTACTCACGCTTGGAAATATATATATATATATATATATACACACACAAATCAAAAAATATGTTGCAGTCTCTTGTAATACCTTTTTTATTGGACTAACAGAATTTCGTAGAGACAAGCTTTCAGGATTCCTCCCTTTATCAAGTCCAATAGACAAGGACTAATGATCAAAGGACTTTATAAATTATCAGGGAGGAATCCCAAAAGTTTATCTCTACAAAATTCTGTTAGTCCAATAAAAAAAGGTATTACAATCTGCATCACTGGACTAATACGGCTACTCACATTTACTATGCAGATATACACATACCTGAAGATGGTTTAGAACCCTGTGATGTCACACATGCTTGTGATGATGTCACCGTAAGCTGTACAAGGAGGTGTGCGCCGGCTGCAGTCTCTTCAGTGTGTTTTGCATTCACAACCTGTGGTGCAAAGTGTTTGTTAGTGAGTTTCTATTTGCGATAGAGAATTCAAGATTTTGACCGTTCCTTGTCTGAAGAGAGAACCACAAGGTAAGTCTCAGCCTCTTCTATTCATACATACACAGGGCTTTTTGTTTGACAGTTTTTTTTTATTGTTGTTGCTTTTTTTTTTAGCAAAAAAAAACAAGAAATTAATTTCCAAAAGAATTAACAAAAGTTATATTTCTCATAGCATTGTGACAATACTTGGCTTAGGCATTAAACATAATAAAACGCACAGATAGTATCATGACCAGAGCTTTTTCTTGCAAAACTGCTAAAATGCAATTATGCCCAAAAAAGCTCCCAAGAAAAAGAGTCCTAATTCATGATGTTCTAAAAGATATAAGTATATGAGAAAGATTTGGTGGAGTAGTAAAAGAATAACAGAAAGATTAGGGCAGAAATATAATATTATATAATAGAACTCTGTGTGTACTAACAATAGAAATACTCTGGGTACTCCGAAAGGGAACACTTTCAAATCAACTAGTGGCAGAAAGTCATATAGGGGATGGATAGATCCCAATGAGGTGGGGTAGGTTCATTATTAGTAAATGTATATAGCAGGATAGCCCAATTGTATCTACAGTATGAAGTTCACATGGCCCAGTGACCATACAGCCGGGCCCTTATAATCCGCCATTACTGGGACAGAATCAGGGTTATCAGATATTACTATGACCGGAGAGGTTCAGGGTTATCAGATATTACTAGGACCGGACAGGTTCAGGGTTATCAGATATTACTAGGACAGGACAGGTTCAGGGTTATCAGATATTACTAGGACCGGACAGAATCAGGGTTGTCAGATATTACTAGGACCGGACAGGTTCAGGGTTATCAGATATTACTAGGACCGGACAGGTTCAGGGTTATCAGATATTACTAGGACCGGACAGGTTCAGGGTTATCAGAAATTACTAGGACCGGACAGGTTTAGAGTTATTAGATATTACTAGGACCGGACAGGTTCAGGGTTATCAGATATTACTAGGACCGGACAGGTTCAGGGTTATCAGATATTACTAGGACCGGACAGGTTCAGGGTTATCAGATATTACTAGGACTGGACAGGTTCAGGGTTATCAGATATTACTAGGACCGGACAGGTTCAGGGTTATCAGATATTACTAGAACAGGACAGGTTCAGGATTATCAGATATTACTAGGACCGGACAGGTTCAGGGTTATCAGATATTACTAGGACCAGACAGGTTCAGGGTTATCAGACATTGGTAACCTCAGGGAAGACGTCTCCATATAAAACACTTATAGAGAAGCGTCTTCTTCTGAGGCTGCCATGGTCTTAGTGTTATCTTGTGGTTCTGTGCTGGACATTTCTGCTCTGTATGAAGGATCTATTGTATAATGACCGGAATGATGGCATGTTGTCTAATGTGTTCACTTATCGCTCTCTCTCTAGTGTTTTCAGGCTCTGACCTGTGACCATGGCCTCTCCACAAGACCCATTGCTGAAGGAGGAGGAAGAAGCAATGGAGGACAATAGTGATATGGATGTAGAAAAGGGCGATATCCCTGAGAGGCAGAACCTGCCATCTCTAAGCGTGATGTCCACCGCACGTTCCATCATCACCGTAGTGATCCTCGCCTTTGTTAATTTGCTCATCTATGCAAATCGCTCCAGCGTGGCGGGGGTGCTGCCTTATATACAGAAAGCATATGACACCAATGCTAGTCTGTCCGGCTTATTGAATACATTGTTCATTGGAAGCTACGTGCTGGTCGCACCAATTGCCGGATATTTGGGCGACCACTGTAATAAGAAATATACTGTTTGCGCAGGAGTCATCCTTTGGCTGAGCATGACACTTACCCTGTCATTCATCCCTGACGGGTATTTCCTGCTCTTCCTGCTGACGAGTGGACTGGTTGGAGCCGGAGAGGCGACTTTCTGCACCATCGCCCCCTCCATCATTGCAGACCTTTTTACAAGTGACCAGCGGACCCGCATGCTGAACGTGTTTTACTCCGTCATACCTGTGGGCTGCGGACTAGGATACATCATCGGGCCCAAAGTGACTGATGCAGCAAGGGGCGATTGGCACTGGGCATTTCGGGTCACCCCTGGCCTGGGCCTCATAGCTGTGGCTTTGATGATTTTGGTCACAAAGGAGCTTCCAAGAACGACTACAAACGGGAAGAAGAACAACAAATCCCAGAAGTTTGCCACATGGGCGACAGATCTGAAAAAACTATTTAAAAATCGAAGCTTCATTTTAACCACCATGGGATCGACGGCTGTATCCTTCATAGTGGGAGCCATAGGTGTATGGGGTCCGTCATACCTGACCCACGCACGAACACTCCTACAAGAGAAGGACCCTTGCCGTGCTGAACCGTGTGATTATCACGACATCCTAATATTTGGCGTGGTTACAGTCGTTTCCGGCATTCTGGGAGTTGTAGCAGGGACGGAGATAAGTAAAAGATATCGCAAATCCAACCCACGGGCGGACCCGCTTGTGTGTGGATGCGCGATGATGCTCTCCGCCCCTTTTCTTCTGTTGGCATTGACTTTTGGCAACATCAGCCTTGTTGCCACCAACATCTTTATCTTCATCGGAGAGACGCTTCTGTCAGTAAATTTCACCCTCATATCTGACATTATACTAAAAGTAGTAACTCCGTGGAGGAGATCTTCAGCCCTGGCCGTGCAGATGACAATCTATCACCTCCTAGGTGACGCCGGCAGCCCGTACCTCATCGGCCTGATATCTGACACCTACGAACGAGGATATGCCAAATCCCCTCTTCTGAAATACCGCAGCCTGGAGTATGCCCTCATGACCTGCACCATAATGGCAGTCATCGGAGGGGCCTTCTTCATGGCTACGGCCCTATATATAGAGAGGGATGAAAAAGAAGCAGAGATGGAATCAGAACCTCCGTCATCCTCCTCCTCCTCACTGCTTCCTGCCGATGAGGACCGCGCTTCAGACTGAGGAAAAGTCATTGCTTACCTTTATCTCGTTTACTTCATAAAAAAAAATTAAGAAAAAAATAACTGCATTTGTTCTATGTTCCACTTTACTCCTTATTCTCTACCCAGGGGCGGACACAGACAGCAGAGAGCCCTTGTGCAAAGAATGTGCCTGTGCCCCCCCCCCCCCCCAAAACATCAATTGTTCAGCACCCCCCCTCCATGTGTCACTTACTCAGGTGGACCCCCATATGTCACTTGCTGTATAAGTTTCTAATTATTTATTAAGGCCTCCCATATGCCGCAGCTCATTCAAGCCCCCAACATTAGGTAGTATAGATTCCCAACATTAGGTAGCATAGATTCCCCACATTAGGTAGCATAGTTTCCTCACATTAGGTAGCATAGTTTGCCCACATTAGGTAGCATAGTTTGCCCACATTAGGTAGCATAGTTTCCCCACAATAGGTAGCACAGATTCCCCACATTAGGTAACATAGTTTCCCCACATTAGGTAGCATAGTTTCCCCACATTAGGTAGCACAGATTCCCCACATTAGGTAACATAGTTTCCCCACATTAGGTAGCATAGTTTCCCCACATTAGGTAGCACAGTTTCCCCACATCAGGTAACATAGTTTCCCCACATTAGGTAACATAGTTTCCCCACATTAGGTAGCATAGTTTGCCCACATTAGGTAGCACAGATTCCCCACATTAGGTAACATAGTTTCCCCACATTAGGTAGCACAGATTCCCCATATTAGGTAACATAGTTTCCCCACATTAAGTAGCATAGCTTCCCCACATTAGGTAGCATACTTTCCCCACATTAGGTAGCATAGTTTCCCCACATTAGGTAGCACAGATTCCCCACATTAGGTAACATAGTTTCCCCACATTAGGTAGCATAGATTCCTCACATTAGGTAGCCATAGCCCCCCCCCCCCCCCAAACACACAGACAGACACAGACACACACAGAGACACACTTACCTGCCCTGCACAGCGCTTCTCCTCTCCGGCAGCAGCCGGAGTCACTGACGTCCTCCTGAGCGGGTCTGCAGAAGTACGTCACTTGTGCGACGTCCCTCGTCACACCCCGGTCAGCCGGAGGCAGACTCACTGTCTAAAGTGCCCGCTGCGCTATTATACCCCGCAGCTGCTTTAGAACAGTGAGCAGCGGCGGCGTCAACCCTACCATGAACCTACTAGGCACAAAAAAAAAAAGGGGGCAGCAAAATGCCGCCCCTGAAAAGTGCCACCTGGGACTTATGGTCCCACCGGGTCCCATGGTAGGGCCGACCAGAGGCGGCTCTAGACTTTGTGAGGCCTTAGGCAAAACTTGAACATGAGGCCCTGCTTTATTTTCTGCTGAAATTACATGGTGGTCCGGCTGTGAGATGGTTATACTGTGACATCACTGTGTATTATCCCTGTACTGTGACATCGCTGTGTATTATCTCTGTACTGTGCCATCACTCTGTGTATTATCCCTGTAATGTGACATCACTGTGTATTATCTCTGTACTGTGCCATCACTCTGTGTATTATCCCTGTACTGTGACATCACTGTGTGTATTATCCCTGTACTGTGACATCACTGTGTATTATCCCTGTACTGTGACATCACTGTGTGTATTATCCCTGTACTGTGACATCACTGTGTATTATCTCTGTACTGTGCCATCACTCTGTGTATTATCCCTGTAATGTGACATCACTGTGTATTAACTCTGTGCTGTGCCATCACTGTGTATTATCCCTGTACTGTGACGTCACTGTGTATTATCTCTGTACTGTACCATCACTCTGTGTATTATCCCTGTACTGTGACATCACTTTGTGTATTATCCCTGTACTGTGACATCACTGTGTATTATATTATTCCTGTACTGTGACATCACTGTGTATTATTCCTGTACTGTGACATCACTGTGTATTATTCCTGTACTGTGACATCACTGTGTGTATTATCTCTGTACTGTCACATCACTGTGTATTATCCCTGTACTGTGATGTCACTGTGTATTATCCCTGTACTGTGACGTCACTGTGTATTATCCCTGTACTATGACATCACTGTGTATATTATCCCTCCCTGTACTGTGACATCACTGTGTGTATTATCTCTGTACTCTGACATCACTGTGTATTACCCCTGTACTGTGACAGCGCTGTGTGTATTATCTCTATACTGTGACATCACTGTGTATTATCCCTGTACTGTGACATCACTGTGTGTATTATCTCTGTACTGTGACATCACTGTGTGCATTATCTCTGTACTGTGACATCACTGTGTATTATCCCTGTACTGTGACATCACTGTGTATTATCCCTGTACTGTGACATCACTGTGTATTATCCCTGTACTGTGACATCACTGTGTATATTATCCCTGTACTGTGACATCACTGTGTATTATCCCTGTACTGTGACATCACTGTGTATTATGCCTGTACTGTGACATCACTGTGTATTATCCCTGTACTGTGACATCACTGTGTATATTATCCCTGTACTGTGACATCACTGTGTATATTATACCTGTACTGTGACATCACTTTGTGTATTATCCCTGTACTGTGACATCACTGTGTATATTATCCCTGTACTGTGACATCACTGTGTGTATTATCCCTGTACTGTGACATCACTGTGTATATTATACCTGTACTGTGACATCACTGTGTGTATAATCCCTGTACTGTGACCTCACTGTGTGTATTATCTCTGTACTGTGACATCACTGTGTGTATTATCCCTGTACTGTGACATTACTGTGTATTATCCCTGTACTGTGACATCACTCTGTATATTATCCCTGTACTGTGACATCACTCTGTATATTATCCCTGTACTGTGACATCACTGTGTATTATTCCTGTACTGTGACATCACTGTGTATTATTCCTGTACTGTGACATCACTGTGTATTATTCCTGTACTGTGACATGAAGCACTATGAAGCACAGTGATGTCACAGTATATTATGAAGCACAGTGATGTCACAGTTTATTATGAAGCACAGTGATGTCACAGTTTATTATGAAGCACAGTGATGTCACAGTTTATTATGAAGCACAGTGATGTCACAGTTTATTATGAAGCACAGTGATGTCACAGTTTATTATGACGCACAGTGATGTCACAGTTTATTATGCAGCACAGTGATGTCACAGTTTATTATAAAGCACAGTGATGTCACAGTTTATTATGAAGCACAGTGATGTCACAGTATATTATGAAGCACAGTGATGTCACAGTATATTATGAAGCACAGTGATGTCACAGTTTATTATGAAGCACAGTGATGTCACAGTTTATTATGAAGCACAGTGATGTCACAGTTTATTATGAAGCGCAGTGATGTCACAGTTTATTATGAAGCGCAGTGATGTCACAGTTTATTATGAAGCACAGTGATGTCACAGTTTATTATGAAGCACAGTGATGTCACAGTTTATTATGAAGCACAGTGATGTCAGTTTATTATGAAGCACAGTGATGTCACAGTTTATTATGAAGCACAGTGATGTCACAGTTTATTATGAAGCACAGTGATGTCACAGTTTATTATGAAGCACAGTGATTTCACAGTTTATTATGAAGCACAGTGATGTCACAGTTTATTATGAAGCACAGTGATGTCACAGTTTATTATGATGCACAGTGATGTCACAGTTTATTATGAAGCACAGTGATGTCACAGTTTATTATGACGCACAGTGATGTCACAGTTTATTATGAAGCACAGTGATGTCACAGTTTATTATAAAGCACAGTGATGTCACAGTTTATTATGAAGCACAGTGATGTCACAGTATATTATGAAGCACAGTGATGTCACAGTATATTATGAAGCACAGTGATGTCACAGTTTATTATGAAGCACAGTGATGTCACAGTTTATTATGAAGCACAGTGATGTCACAGTTTATTATGAAGCGCAGTGATGTCACAGTTTATTATGAAGCGCAGTGATGTCACAGTTTATTATGAAGCACAGTGATGTCACAGTTTATTATGAAGCACAGTGATGTCACAGTTTATTATGAAGCACAGTGATGTCAGTTTATTATGAAGCACAGTGATGTCACAGTTTATTATGAAGCACAGTGATGTCACAGTTTATTATGAAGCACAGTCATGTCACAGTTTATTATGAAGCACAGGGATGTCACAGTTTATTATGAAGCACAGTGATGTCACAGTTTATTATGAAGCACAGTGATGTCACAGTTTATTATGAAGCACAGTGATGTCACAGTTTATTATGAAGCACAGTGATGTCACAGTTTATTATGAAGCACAGTGATGTCACAGTTTATTTTGAAGCACAGTGATGTCACAGTTTATTATGAAGCACAGTGATGTCACAGTTTATTATGAAGCACGGTGATGTCACAGTTTATTATGAAGCACAGTGATGTCAGTTTATTATGAAGCACAGGGATGTCACAGTTTATTATGAAGCACAGTGATGTCACAGTTTATTATGAAGCACAGGGATGTCACAGTTTATTATGAAGCACAGTGATGTCACAGTTTATTATGAAGCACAGGGTTGTCACAGTTTATTATGAAGCACAGTGATGTCACAGTTTATTATGAAGCACAGTGATGTCACAGTTTATTATGAAGCACAGTGATGTCACAGTTTATTATGAAGCGCAGTGATGTCACAGTTTATTATGAAGCGCAGTGATGTCACAGTTTATTATGAAGCGCAGTGATGTCACAGTTTATTATGAAGCACAGTGATGTCACAGTTTATTATGAAGCATAGTGATGTCACAGTTTATTATGAAGCGCAGTGATGTCACAGTTTATTATGAAGCACAGTGATGTCACAGTTTATTATGAAGCATAGTGATGTCACAGTTTATTATGAAGCACAGTGATGTCACAGCTTATTATGAAGCACAGTGATGTCACAGTTTATTATGAAGCACAGTGATGTCACAGTTTATTATGAAGCGCAGTGATGTCACAGTTTATTATGAAGCACAGTGATGTCACAGTTTATTATGAAGCACAGTGATGTCACAGTTTATTATGAAGCACAGTGATGTCACAGAGACTACAGAATGTACAACTGTGCGTATGATGAAGATGGCGGGATGCTATCGAAACGTCACACATACATGGGGGAATAAAACACTTTGTTTTTGCACCTTATCTGGGAGTGCCGCTGGATCTTTAGTTTTGTAGATAGATAGATAGATGATATATAGATAGATAGATAATAGATATGAGATAGATAGATAGATAGATCAGTGTATCCCAACCAGGGGGCCTCTAGCTATTCCAAAACGACAACTCCCAGCACGTCTTTGGCTTTATGAGCATACTGGGAGTTGTAGTTTTGCAACAGCTGGAGGCCCCCTGGTTGGGAAACACTGATCTATCTATCTATCAATCATCTATTTATCCATCTATCTCCTAACTATCTATCTATATCATATCTATCATCTATCTATCTATATCATATCTATCTATCATCTATCTATCTATCATCTATCATCTATTAATCTATCTTTCTATCTATCTCATATCTATCTATATATCTATATATCATCTATCTATCTCTCATATCTATCTATCTTTCATCTATCTCTCATCTATCTGAGATAGATATGAGATAGATAGATAAATAGAAAGATACATAAATACATAAATAGATGGATAGATAGATAGATATGATATGAGATATACTGCATTCTTCTGTTGCTGTATATTTAGCCTAGTAGCGTGCACCTGTAGGCCAGGTCCATATAATAGTTTGGTATCAACTAAAGTGCTGGCTGACTTATTCTTTGTCTGTATTGCACATACGGGGTAGTGGCTACCCCCATGTTGGCCTTGCACCCCACCCACCTCTATCAGGTGTGTATATAAGGTGTCTTGGATGTTCCAGATCCTGCCATGCTTACTGAACTGTTCACACAGAGGCATATTCACAGTGTAGGGTCCGTCCCAATGAGGCCACCTTATCGCGGTGGGACGGTCCAAGCTATTTTACCGCCGGCGGAGACAAATTTGCGAGCTAAGTGCCTCACTATCTCATAGTTTCACATTTGCATCTATTACACCATAGCTGTATAGTTCTCCATGTTTTATCTGCATATTCATGTTTCATCTATATCTTCGTGCTGGCAGTGTGCTGCTGCATTCTTCTGTTGCTATGAGATGAGATAGATAGATATGAGATAGATAGATATGAGATAGATAGATATGTGAGATAGATAGATAGATAGATAGATAGATAGGAGATAGATGGATAGATAGATAAAAAAAAAAAAAACTCCAGAAGAGCAGCACAACAAAATTAAGAAAACCAATGCAATGGTGCACGCTGGGTGTGGACCTTGGTGAGAGATCACTTGTACTAGAAAAAAGCAAGAGACCAGCAGCACACAGAAAAATGAGTGCAAAAAAGGTGGAGATTTATTGCATTATCCCAGTGTACAAGCTCCTTGAGAACGGCGACGAGATAGATAGATAGATAGATAGATAATAGATAGATGATTGATATAGATCAGTGTTTCCTAACTAGGGGGGCCTCCAGCTGTTGCAAAACTATCACTCCCAGTATGCTCATAAAGCCAAAGGAATGCTGGGAGTTGTAGTTTTGCAACAGCTGGAGGCCCCCTGGTTGGGAAACTGATCTATCTATCTATATCATATAAATTTATCTATATCATATCCATCTATCTATATCATATCCATCTATCTCCTATCTATCTATCTAATCTGTCTATCTATCTATCTATATCATATCTATGTATCTATCATCTATCTATCGATCTGTCTATCATCTAACTATCCATCTATTTATGTATCTTTCTATATATCATCTCTCTATCTATATATCATCCATCTACCTATCTATCTCTCATATCTATTTATCTATCTATCTCCCATCTATCTGAGTTAGATAGATAGATAGATAGATAGATAGATATGAGATAGATAGATATGAGATAGATAGATATGAGATAGATAGATATGAGATAGATAGATATGAGATAAATAGATAGATAGATAGATATGAGATAGATAGATAGATAGATATGAGATAGATAGATAGATATGAGATAGATAGATAGATATTAGATATGAGATAGATAGATAGATATATAGATATGAGATAGATAGATAGATAGATAGATAGATATGAGATAGATATGAGGATAGATAGATATGAGAAAGATAGATAGATAGATGCATAAATAGATGGCTATAGATAGATGGATGGATGGATAGATATGAGATAGATAGATAGATAGATAGATAGGAGATAGGTATATAATAGATTGATAGATAGATAGATAGATAGATAGATAGATCAGTGTTTCCCAACCTGGGGGCCTCCAGCTGTTGCAAAACTACAACTCCCAGTATGCTCATAAAGCCAAAGGAATGCTGGGAGTTGTCGTTTTGCAACAGCTGGAGGCCCCCTGGTTGGGAAACACTGAACTACCTCCCACTGTCTCCTACAACTTTCCCCCTCTCCCCCAAGCAAGTTACTTACTTTAAAAGGGCAGCATCAGCAGTGGGCACTGGGCAGGTAAGTCTTCCATACTGGTGGTGTCCGGGCCTGTATACACACAGCGGGCCTGCTCCACAAGGTCCAGCATACAGGGGAGTGAGAGAGGGGGAGGAGCTTCCTGTCTGCTCTTCCCAGTCTGCATAGCGCGGCCCCTGCGTGGTGACAGGGCTGCAGGCTGAAGATTTATTTTAAAAAAGGATGGCGGAGTAGATGGCTCCGGGGGGCGTCGGGTGCAGCGGGGGCTCGGGCCCCTTACTGGTGGCCGTGAGAGCTGCTAGTGACCTACTGCTGCTAGGGGGGGCACAAGGGGGGGGGGGGGGGCAATCATGATGTAGGGGGGGCCATGGAATTCCCCCGTGTGAACATGGCAAGGGTAACAAGAATTTTGCCCATGTCTGTATATCCCTTCCCAATCCTTGACGTACCTGTATATCATGGATCAGGTAAGGAGACTATAGCGCAGGCTCACTAATCGGGTCTGCATTATAACTGGCAGCTTGCAGCAGCAGACATCTGCCATAAAGATCACTCAGATGTCCGTCATTTAATTGATTAATGATGCAATCAATAGTGATCACAGCATTTAAACATTAAATGCTGGTAATCTCTGGTGTCTACTGGTTCCATCGGGAAAGGTGCCAATGAGTTGCAAGGGGAGCCCGGGGCCTTACCTTGGCTTTGGTGTCTTCCCTCCAAGCTTTAGCAATTGAGCGCAGATGACATAGATTAATGTTATCCAATAGCATTACTTTGATCTATGTAAGCCATCCATTATATTAGGCCCCCAAAAAAAGTTATTAAAAATATTTTTAACCCCCCCCCCCCCCCAACAAAAATATAAATGTCCAAAATATTAAATATTACATTCCTGATCCTGTATGGTCAACGGCATAAACACTAAAAAAAATTCCAAACTCAAAAATTTATGATTTTTGTTCACATCACATCCCAGAAAAATTTTATAATAAGTTATCAAAGAGCCAGAATTACACAGTGAAAAACTACAGCTCATGTCAGGGGTCAGTACACGGCAGTTAACAATTTCTTTAACTATAAAATGAAACATAACTTACCGTATTTATTGGCGTATAACACACATTTTTTAGGCAAAAATTTTTAGCCTAAAGTCTATCTGCATGTTATATGTTGATAAGCCGCTGCAGTTCAATGATTTAAAGCCGGTGCTTTAAATTAATGAACTGCAGCGGCTTTTGCAGGTCCAGAGACCTGCCGTCGCTGCCCGATTCTCTGCCCCTGTCTGTCCTGGGGTCCAGAGACCGCCACCGCCACTGCCCCATTGCCTCCCCAGTTTTATAATTACCTGTTCCCGGGGTCAGGTGTGCGCGTCTTATGGCTCTGGCATCTTCTGCGTCTTTTCTATGCGCTGCGCAATGACGAATGACGTCTTCAACGCGACGTTACCGTCAGTGGCCCGGCGCACAGTGACAGCTGACAACGCCTCCGGAGCCAGAAGCAGCATGGATCCGACCCCGGGAACAGGTAATTATAAAACCGGGGATGGGGAGGTAATGGGGCAGCAGCGGCTGCAGACTCTGGATAGCCAGGGGGAGAGAAGCGGCGGCAGCAGGACTCTAGACCCCAAGAAAGGCAGGGGGAGAGAAGAGGGCAGCGACGGCCTCTCTCCCCCTGCCTTTCCTGGGGGCTTCTGCGGGGTCAGAAACACTCTATCAGGGTATACACATGAGCACACACGCACCCTCATTTTACCAAGGATATTTGGGGAAAAAACTTTTTTTACCCAAATATCCTTGGAAAAATGAGGGTGCGTGTTATAGGCCGGTGCGTGGTATACGCTGATAAATACGGTATTCAAGTTTGGTATCATAGGAACCGTACTGATCCATAAAAAAAGTTAACATGTCAGTTTTACCGTATTGTGAACTCCGAAAAAATTGCACAATTTCTGGCTAATACATTATGAATAGATAAAAGGATGCCAATAAAAAGTGCAAATTGTCCCCCATAAATGAACCCTTCCACAACATTAGAAGAACAAAAAGTTATGGGTCTTAGAAGGTGAGGAGGAAAAAATTGTGAGCCACAAATCAAACTTGAAGGGTTGTGAAGGGTTTATATTAGAAAGGCTGGTTTAACTTTTTTTTAGACATTACCCTTTCCCCTTTATTGCTTTCTCCATCACATATTAAATAACTTTGAATAGTGCTAGTAGATAGTACTAGTAGACAATTTTTGAAGCATGTTACAACCATCTATTTGGCCAAAAGGTAACCCCCAAGGTTGGTTACTCTACGGAAAAAACTCGATGTACTGAAGTACATCGATCACGAAGCAAACTCTTCCAAAAATGGGCCAAGTAATAATACCAATCTCCCCGTTTTCACAACTGAAAGGCTCAGCAAAGCAAGGGCTAACCTCTTAAACTCCACGTTGATGGACATGTAACCAGTCTCGAAGCTGGCAGTAATTCAAAGGATTCTACTAACAACAGAGGAAGATGATAAAACAGAGAGGTTGCTTCAAGCTGATCTATTTAAGTAACTTTTGCTTTGCATAGAAGAAAAAGAAAAAAGTTAGGATCTTTAAACTGTATCATTTTGTAGATCTCATGGGTTGCTGAAAACAGCTAAAAAAAAAAAAGGTAATGAGAAAAAAAAAAAACTTTCACTATACTCTCCATCCCTGGAAGATGTCTGGCTTAGAAATCATATTAGTAGAGTATTTCTTCCCATTCAGCTATGAGTATATATTAGCTCTTATCGGTACCAATATATCCAGACAGTTTAGAAGCTTTCCTTCACTCTCTTTAGGTTTATGGGACTTGTTTAGGGTCAAAGAAGATGTTTTTTAAGGTACAATTACTTTATGGTGAGAAATATTCAACTTTACCCTAGTGCAAAATCTGTAACAGGCCCCCATGTTCTGGTTATAATACAGATGTTTTCTTGTATAGCAAAGGGGTCACTTTGAATAACTGCTACCCCTGCAACCCCAATAGCTATGCTTATGTAAAAAAATCAAATCAAAGTCAGCCAATAACATGTATGTTAAAAAGGTACCTATAATGAGTGAAAACATCATGGAAGCAGCAGCTTCATGTAACTTGAACATTTTTGTGTTTTTTTTCTTCTTCTTTTTATGTTTCTTCTATGTTACTAATTCTTCACTCATTTTCACCGGCCACAATGGGAAAAAATGATTCTGCGTATTATTAACATCTGTTGGAAACAATCTCTTGTCAAAATGATTTCCTAACATGATGTTGACAGGCATCTGTTGCTTTCATGCTTGAAATTGTGAAAATGATTCCCATTTGAGCATATTAAATCTGTGCCTGACATTGCAAAAATGTATGACCCGCTCTAAACATGTTATCCAAGATAAGAAAACAGAACCACTCTTGTTGTCTCGTCCTTTGTGTGTAGTATTGCAGCTCAGTTCCACTCTAGTGAATGGAGCCAAGTTGTACTTCTACAAACAACCAACAGACAGGTATGGTGCTATTTCTGGAAGAAAGCAGCTATGTTTTTCTAACCATGGATAACACTCTTACAGGTAAAACCACTTAAAAAATACTTTTAATACACTTGCCATCATGTATAGTTCCTGGTGCAATAATATGTCATATGTTATGACATCAAGTAACCACTGGTGCTTAAAGGGTACCTCTCATCAAATAAACTTTTGATATATTTTAGATTAATGAACGTTGAATAACTTTCCAATAGCATGTTAATGAAAAATATGCTTCTTTCTATTGTATTTTTCCTGATCAGTCCTGTCAGCAAGCATTTCTGACTCATGCTGGAGTCCTAAACACTCAGAGCTGCCAGCCTGCTTTGTTCACAGCAAAACAGGCTGTGAACAAAGCAGGCTGGCAGCTCTGAGTGTTCTCCTTTGTGAACAAAGCAGACTGGCCGCTCTGAGTGTTCTCCTTTGTGAACAAAGCAGACTGGCAGCTCGTAGTGTTTAGGACTCCAGCATGAGTCTGAAATGCTTGCTGCCAGGACTGGTAGGGAGACCCCTAGTGGTCATTTCTTCAAAGTGGAAAATTAAATAGAAAGAAGCATATTTTTTAATAACATGCAATTGTAAATTTATTCTGCATACGTTAATCTATAATGTATCAAAAGTTTTTTGATGAGAGGTACCCTTTAACCCCTTCCACAAGTAGTTTCAATTCACATCAGTATGCAAAAATCGCACTGCAGATGGGAGTCGTTGGTTATTATGTAATGTTGACATCATAGTTGTGTGTACTGTTAAGGAGGCATTACAACTGACACTATAGTGGGGTCACTATGGCTATTAGTGTTGAGCGGCATAGGCCATATTGGAATTTGCGATATTTCCCGAATATATGGACGAATATTCATCATATATTCGCTAATTCGCATATTCGTAATATTCGCGTTTTATTTTCGCATATGTGAAAATTCGCATGTAAAAATTAGCATATGCGAAAATTAGCATGTAAAATTTAGCATATGCGAAAATGCGCACGCCAGTCTCACACAGTAGTATTAGAGCCTTCTTTACACCACACAAGCTGGAAGCAGAGAGGGATGATCACTGTGATGTGTACTGTAAAAAAAAAAAAAAAAAAAAAAAGAATATTCGTAATTACGAATATATAGTGCTATATTCGCGAATATTCGTGAATTCGCGAATATGCGATATTCACAAATAAAATTCGCATTGCGAATATTCGCGAGCAACACTAATGGCTATCACTTATGCTGGCACTACAATGGAGGCACTGTGACGGTCAGTGTGAGTGATCTACCTGCATTCAAGAGAATCTGTCAGCTGAAATTCAGGTCTCAAACTGCTGACAGTATTAGATAGCTGTTTGGTCAAGGAGACATAGGGTACCTTTCATATACCTGTCTGTGCTTCCAGAAAAATGCTTTTATTTCATGTGCAAAGTGTCAAAGAGGCATTCCTGAGCTCTTGAAGTACTGAGAGCTGATAGCACATGTAATGACTTGTCCTTGTCTGGTCCGAGGGGTTAAACTTTTCTAGTTTCTGGATTTGTATGTAGTTGCTGTGGTTACACCCTGACATTTTGTGGTTCTGTCTCATCTACCCATCAGATACTATGTGTGACCACAACTGTTCAGCTGGCTATTTAAAGGGGTACTCCACTGGCCAGCATTCAGATCATTTAGCACCACCCCACAGCATGTACACAGCGTTCGGAACTAAATGTTCTGAACGCTGGCCAGTGAAGTACCCCTTTAAAGGGGAAGTCCGGTGGTAACAAGTGGAAAACAAATGTTTTAAAATCAACCGGCTCCAGAAAATTAAACAGATTTGTAAATTACTTCTATTTCAACATCTTAATCCTTCCAGTATTTATGAGCTGCTGTATACTGCAGAGAAATGTGTGAAGTTCTTTTCAGTCTGACCACAGTGCTCTCAGCTGACACCTCTGCCCATGTTAGGAACTGTCCAGATTAGAAGCATATCCCCATAGAAAACCTCTCCTGCTCTGGAAAGTTCCTGACATGGACAGAGGTGTCAGCAGAGAGCACTGTGGTCAGACAGAAAGGAAATTCACAAGTTTCTCTGTAGTATATCTGTAGTATACAGAAGCTGATAAGTACTAGAAGGGTTAAGATTTTTAAATAGAAGTAATTTACAAATCTATATATTAGTGGTATACCTGTTTCTGTAGGACAGAAGGATGTTTCAGTACTGACACTTTACTAGGAAACAGGTGTGCAGAGTAGTGCTGGAGGTTAGACTGAGGCCAAGTTTCCACTTGGCTTATTTTTCTGGCAGTTTTTGGAATACAGCCAGTGCAGTTTTTGAGCCAAAGCCAGAAGTGTATTCAAAAGGAATAGGACATATAAAGGAATGACTTACACTTCTCCTTCCTTATGGATCCACTTCTGACTTTGGCTCAAAAACTACAGTGGCAGATATCCAAAAACTGCCAGAAAAAAAAGCAAGTGGAAGCTTAGCCTGAAGGCTTGATTCAGGACTAACCTCCAGCACTACTCTGCACACCTGTTTCCTAGTAAAGTGTCAGTACTGAAACATCCTTCTGTCCTACAGAAACAGGTATGCTTTTCTCTTTTCTCTCTCTGTATTAACAACACACCCTCTCCAGCAGCGCATCCCACTAATATATAGATTTTGTATCTCCACTTATTGCACAACATACGGGGACGTGTGCTTATTTGGTTTTGCTGCAGTTAGAGATATATACTCCATTCAATCCATTCCAGTGCTGGTGATATCCAGATATAATTTAATTTACAAATCTGTTTAACTTTCTGGCACTAGTTGATTTGAAAAATAAAAATTTCCACCAGAGTTCCACTTTAAGTAATTTCTATAGCTAGCATTCTGTATTGTATTCTGCTATCTTGTATTCTGATTTTGGCTGTGTTTCCTGGATTAACCCCTTGCTTTCTGATTCGGCATCTCTCTGGTTCTGTCATTTCTGACTTCGGCTTGCTGACTCTGATCTATCTGTTGGTTTATTTGCCTCCCTCTGTATTGTTAGTGTGTGTTTACCTTTTATATTCTCTATATTTCTCTTAAAGCAACAGCGTACTCAAAAATCAACAGGTTGTCAGAACCAAGCTCTCCATATCAACCAGGCGCCAGCATCCCTTCATCTCCAGCAGCGAGGTCATCGCCTACCCCAGCTGTCGGGACCTTACTCGCCCTGCCTGCAGTCAGCATCAACAGTCCTGGTGTTCCAGCGTATGCACCGGTATTCATGAGGAACCCTTTTCTCCCTGCCTACAATGGAGACCCCTTCACATTGAGGGATTTCAAAAAGGGATCAAGAGTTTTCGTCTTTTAATCTTTCCCTCCTAACCAACAGGTGCAATTGCTCACAGGACAACTATAGGGACCAGCGTTAGAGGAAATCCGCACCTGGCCAGCCTCCAAGAAGGCGACTGTAGAGCAGATCTTTGAAGGACTGTACCAGGTATTTGAATCCCATTCTCCATCAGAGTAACGTCTCTGGCTGTAGGAAAGGCAACAAAGCCAGGTGAGACCTCGAGAGCATATGCCATAGCCCTACAAAATGCCCTAAAGATTGCCCAAAAATTAGATGGTATAACTCCTGAGCAGGTCATCAAGGTGTTAAGGAAGAGATTTATTGATGGGGCTCATAATAAGTGGGACAAAGCCCAGCTGAGAATGTTAGCGGTCCAAAACCCCAACATGTCATTCCCCACTTTCAAAAGACTGGCTATCCAAGTGGTTGAGTCCAGGACTGAGTTAGAGGCAGTTTGTACACCCCTTACACCCGTTCAAGAGCCACGAAGGGCTGCAGCTAGACCTATACCACCACCGTCACCAGCCTTTACCCCGTGACCTCTACTTTGCCAGCCACCACAGCCTCAAATTTACAGAGTGTTAGGCAGGACATTGAACAACTGACTAAGGCTGTAAAGGAGCTTGCCACCAGGGCCACTCCACTTGACTGTGAACCACCCCTGCCTAGAAAACCTGCCCCTGCTCCTGCTCCCCGTAATTTTAATTACCGCAATCCTCTACCCAATAGACCCTCAGGGACTCAAAGACCCTTTTGCACTTACTGTAATAAGTCAGGACATTGGAAAATGCAGTGCTGGGATTTAAAGGGATTTCCCCTGAGGTCGAGGACTGGCCCTCAGGTAAACAGTCATCAGGTCCAATCCCCAAATGACTCATGACTCAGGGCTCTCACTTTATGTCGGCTCCTGCCCCTATGTAAAAATTGTTGTAGGAGGTGTACCGTTAGAGGCATTGATAGATACAGGGTCACAAGTGTCAAATATACCTAAAAGTGTTTTCTATCAGCATTGGGATGCTAGTTTATTGTGTGAGCCTGATGATGTTAACTTCCAAGTAGTAGCAGGTAATGGGAAACCAATCCCCAGACATGGATACTGGGAGCCAACTATTCAGTTGGGAAAGCATGTACTTACCGGGCAGGGAGTGATTGTAACTAATGTGACAGATAAGACATCTGCCAAGTTTATATTGGGGATGAACATTATGAAAAAAAAAATTATGAAATATTAGATGCCTTGCATGCCTCTCTTCCCCATCTGTCCTCTTCAGGCCAGCGGGCTGCGCAGCACCACTTGAAAGTTCTACAGGCGGAGCAGAAGTTTGCCAACAAGCAAGGTGAAATCTGCATTGTACGAGTTCAAGACATCAGGTCGGTGACCTTACAACCTAACACAGAGACCATTATCTGGTGTCGAGCACGTCCTGGAGTCAAGAATGGGGACTTTCAAGCCCTGCTGGAACCTATGCAATTGGAAGATCATCCTCTTGTTCAAGCTGTGAAAAGCCTTGTCACTGTCACCAACGGGAGAGTCCCGGTGCAGTTAGTAAACCTGCCTGATTCTGCTTCTGTCTTGCCCAAATACACTCCTGTAGCCCAGCTGTACCTCCTGGAATCGAAGGACAATGTGACAGAACGGCTGGTGGCTCGACAGCATGCAGCTCAAGTGGCCAAAGGATCCAGTGTGAGCCCTCCAGAACCCTGGTGGGCACACCTCCAGGTTGGAGACAACACTACCCAAAGGGACCAAATCATTGGGATCATCAATCTCGCTAAGAGGTACCATGAGGCTTTCAGCTAGGACCCCACAGACTTTGGGAATACTTCAAAGATCCAGCACCGAATCCTCAAAGGTGATAGCTCACCTATCAAGGAAAGACACCATCTGGTCATCCCAGGCATGTATCAAACTGTCAAGAAAATGCTGGCCAACATGAAAGAGGCAGAGGTGATTCAAGAAAGTCAGAGCCCCTGGGCAGCGCCACTTGTCCTGGTCAAGAAGAAAGATGGAACCATCCACTTCCGTGTTGATTGCAGGAAACTGAACAATGTCATACAAGAAGCTTATCCTTTGCCAAGGATAAAGGAGTCACTTTCAGCCCTCGGGTTGGCTGCTTGCTTCTCCACCCTGGATTTAACCAGTGGATATTGGCAAGTGCCCATGGCTGTGGAGGATCGGGGGAGAAGACCGCCTTCGTGACACCCATGGGACTGTTCGAGTTTAAAAGTTTGCTGTTTGGGCTGTGCAATGCCCCTGCTATGTTTCAGCATCTGATGGAAAGGTGCCTGGGCCACCTGAATGTTCTAAGTCTCCTATTGTACCTGGATGATGTTATTGTGTATTACAAGTCCTACCAGGAACACGTCAGTCATCTGTCAAACATCTTCCAAGTCTTAATCAAGCATGGATTAAAGATTAACCGTCCAAATGTGTCACCTGCTCAAGCCTCAGGTCTATTGCTTGGGTCATGTTGTCAGTGCAGAAGGGATCCAGCACAATCCTGAAAAGGTGGAAGCTGTCAAGAGCTGGCCACGCACTTTCTGGGTTTTGCCGCTACTACTGCCTATTCATTCCCCACGTCGCCCAGATTACGGGGTACGGGGAAGGAGAACTACAATGGAAGACTACCTATTGAATGGGCCGAAGAGCAAGAGACAGCGTTCCAAGCTCTTAAACGTCTGCTAACTGAGCCACCCATCTTGGCGTATCTAGACTACAGTCAACCATTCCGGCTGTATACTGATGCCAGTTTTGAGGGTCTGGGAGCTGTCCTGTCGCAAGTCAAGAAGGACAAGAGTGAGTAATTGCCTATGCCAGTCGTAACATGTGATAAGCAGAGAAGAACAATGCAAATTACAGCTCATTCAAGTTGGAACTTCTCGCCCTGGTGTGTGCCGTGACCGAAAAATTCAAAGACTATTTGGCTGTCACACCATTTACTGTCTACACGGACAATAACCCGTTGGCCCACCTGAACACTGCCAATTTGGGTGCCATTGAACGGCGATGGGCTTCAAGACTAGCCAATTACAGTTTAACCATCAAGTACAGAAGCATCAAGTCAAATGTCAATGCCAATGTACTGTGTCTGATGACCCCCGGCGAAGAACCACCTGTCGAAGATGTGTGGGAAGACGTGGAGATGCCCCAATTTTATCAGCGGTTCGTGAACCAGAATGTTGTGATTGCCCTCATGGACGGTGAACCCAGGTCCGAAAAGGTTAAGGAAGACCTATACACCTGGAAGACTCTTCAAGACAAATGTCGAGTCATGGGGGTCTGTTGGACTACCTTCTGCCAAAAAGGTACCAACCCATCTATGCCGGGCCCAGTGAGACTATGAGTTGAAACATCTGTGGCGGCAGATGAAGCGATTGTTTGTGCACAAAGGACTGTTTACCGAAATTCTTTGGATCTCGTCTCCGGTGATCGATTTCATCAGATTCTGGTTCCCCGAAGAGAGGCGGCGATGGTCCTCAACACATACCATGATCAGTCAGGACACTTTGGAGTCCACAAGACCGAAGCTACTGTCAGGTGAAGATTCTAATGGATTGGAATGCGGAGCAACATTGAGAAATGGTGCAGTGAATGTGCTGTCTGTAACGTCACCAAGAATGTGCGCAAGGACGCAAGAGCACCCCTCCATTCCATCCAAGTGAAAGGCCTAACCAGTTGGTCGCGCTAGACCATGTCAAGTTGTCTCCTACCGGGTCTGGGTACACTTATGCTCTCACCATGGTGGATCACTACTCTAAATGGGTTGTTGTTGTATCCGTTAAAGATCTCACAGCCAAGACAGCAGCCCAGATGTTCTACTCTAATTGGGTGCAAACCCTTGGGTGTCCGGAGTCTTTAATAACGGACTAGGGAATGGCATTCGAGGCCCAAAACTTCCAAGAGCTGTGTCATTTCCATGTCTGCAAGAAACTCCAGACTATGGCTTACCACCCCCAGAGGAATGGGCTCTGTGAGCACATCAATTAAGTCTTTATCCACATGTTGCGAGCAGCCTCTGTGTCAAGACAAGAAGAGTGGCCCCAACTGCTACCCGAACTATTGAAGATCTATAATAACACAGTTCACTGTTCTACCGGGTACACCCCTTTCTACTTGATGATGGGGCGACATGGGCAGCTGCATAAAGACCGAATATTTGGGCTACAAGCCCCTTTCAACACTCCGCAAGCCTCCGTGGAGGGGGTCTCTGACCACCAGGGAAGAATCCAAGAGGCCAATAAAAATTGTCAGCAAGAAGATGGGCAAGGCCCAGCAGGGACAACAGGAGGACAATAATAGTCATTCCACTGCCAAGCCACTTTAATTAGGCAATAAAGTCTAGCTGAGGAAGTTTCCAAGGACCCACAAGTTAGAGTCTATCTGGGAGACAGAACCGTACACGGTGACGGCCGTACCCTATTCGGAATCTGATGTATACGAAGTACAAAAGCCTGAGTACGAGCCGCAAGTTGTTCACCAAAACTGAATCAAGTTATGTCTGAAAGAAGCTCTACCAGTGATCCCCCCACCGCCTCCTCCGGCTGTCAGACCTGCGAGAGAGTACGTCCTGGGCGAAGAAATCCACCCATCTATGGATTTTCCCATGTTTTCTCCAAATCAGCCTGCGATCTTCTTTGTCTCACTAATCCCGGGGCTGGTTCAGCCCACACTAGTCTCCATGCCAGTCCCAGTCTTGTCACCATTGGCTCCGGCCTATACACCAATCTCCAGAGTGCAACCCTGTATCCAGCCTCTCCAGCATCGATGCCAGCGACTCTGGGTCCAGCCAGTCCGGAATTAATAGCAGCTCCTGAGTTCGCTGAGGAAGAGCTAGCCACAGCTCCAGAAGATCCAAGAGCTCCAGAAAATGGAGTTCCAGACTCTCCAGAGGTGGTGTTGCGCAGGTCCCAAAGGTCAACACAAGGACAAATACCAGATAGGTACAAAGAGTAATTCACATTACATTGTATAAAGGTGGACCACATATAGTCCCCTATAGTGAGTCTATATATAACTAATTTAGTCTAGTCATATGTCTAGATTAGGACTGTAGCAAAATGTATATTCCCAGTTTAAAAATATCAAATGTATATATGTCTAACATCTTTTCCTGTCGGCGTGTACAGGGTACTCTACTGGCCATAGGGTTCCCCATAAAAGATAAATAAGCACGTGTAGGGACAGAATGCTGTATGGAAGGGTAACTTCGTTGTGTAGTATCAAATTACCTATTGAGTTCTGGGGAGAAGTGGTAAATGCTGATGGGCCCCAGCAGTCAAGGTAATAGGTAGAGAGCCTCCGACAGCCCCATCCGCAACTTATGTGTTTCAGTGTCTAGAGTGTGTTACTAATGCAGTTACAAGGGTAATAAACCCCACATGTTTGAGTTTTGACATCACCAAGAGCATGTATGGTCATTTTTTGTAAAGTGCTACATGGACTTGTTTCTGTTTTGTTTTCCATAATCAGATCTGTGAAGGACATTTTACACATATGCCCCAGGAACTGTTGTCACTAGGCCCCAGTGGCCGCTTCCGGTGGTCCGCCCTCCAAGACTGGGCGCAGAGGATGGCTATGCTTGAGAGGGGGAGTTTGTGGTAGCCCAGTATGGGAATTGTTACCTCGTCCCCTTGCTGCCCTGTCGGGCAACCTCCCTTCAATGTCCCATGGGCCCCCTTGCACTTGTCCATCTGTGTGCATATTTACCATGTGTTATACTGTGTAATGTGTGAAGAACCGTTGTCACTTTAAAACTGTTTAACATGTGAGTTGTCATATGATTGCTACCCAGGAGGTATCAGTGACCAGGTGACTTGGGGGTGACCAATGGGATCCCACCAGAGTCTCCCCCATAAAAGCCCTGGGTTGAGCCTCTGCTCGATCTCCTTCTGCTAAGCTGAGGTTCAGTGCAGTCGAGTCTAGGAGTGCGTCTGGAGTCATAGGAGGCCTCAAGTCAAGTCTGCAGCCACAAGCTACATGTAAGCCACAGTCACAGCATTGTCAGTCATAAGTCAGTCAAGTCAAAGTCATCTGTAAAGTCAGCGTGGCCTGCACTAAATTGTCCCATTCTACTACAATCCCAGCAAGCCCTTAAGGTCTCTGAAGTCACTGATCACCTTCGTGGGCCTGGCTGGACTGTATAGACTTTTCCACCTGTCTAGCCTCTGTAAAGCTACTGCTGTCCGTAACTTGGCGTCAGAGTCATTATTGCCCCTGTGCCTAGCCCAGGATCCAACGGTATACCTTTGGGTGGTATTGAAGATAGACCATGCCCTGGCATCACGAATACAAGGGGTTAATGACATCTGCCCCTAGGGTAATTCCGTCTGCCCTGCATCACAACCCATACCACAATATGATTATAACCAGAATACATTGAGACATCAAACCAATCCAGGCGATGGCTGCAAAATGCACATTTGGACGTCCTGACTTTGCTTTCTTCATCATTGCTTGTAACCAGTGTCTTCTCCTTCCTTAGGGAGACATTCAGATGCCCCTCCTAGGCATTCTAAGCAGTTGGTGAGATTTTGCTTCTTTTTTTTCATTGTCCGCCACATATTTTGTTGTTGTCTGCTGTTTCTGTGCTACAGGAGCATAGTTTTGAAGTTTATTATGTTTATTCGCTTGTAACCGATCCAAATTGGATCCTATTCCCCATGTAAAAGTCTTGGAGAGAGGCCTGACAAATTGTCAGTTGTGTAACGTACCTGTGAATATGCTGCGCGCTGTGCAGAGGAATAATCTTTGAATTAATGCGATTTCTAACTCGAGCGAAACAGATCGGAGTCTGTGGTGTAGAACTGAATTGCTTCAATTGACAGGAGCTGGAGAGCCGAGGAAGGCAGCATTTAAAGGAAGAATATCAAAACAAGTCTATTACACTTATGTATCTGAGCCTGGAAATCATTTCACTTGCCGAGGGTTGTTCACCATAACCTCTGTAGAGAGCAAATCTACTTCTACATTCAGCCAGAGATTTTCAATTAGTGCTATGGGGTCTCTTGGATCATGATGGGCACATAAGTAGCCTATGCATCACATGCAATGGCCTATGTACTGCAGTGTTCCTGGAAAACACAACAACGTGTCAAAGCTTTTTTTCATCCTTAACAATGTTTAATTTTTGCCCAATCTGTGTATTTAAAGTGAATGTATAACCTAGATTTTTTACCACATATAGGCAGATACTGAAACATGTTCTTTTTCTAATCTATTTCTATTTTCTTGTAATTTTTTTCATTTAATTTTTTGTACAGTATTACGATGGCTGCCATCTTGCCTGCGCTGTTTTTAACAGCATTTAGAGATGTGATTTACAGCAAGCACCATGGCAACAATAAACAGGAGCTGTCCCATTGACATGCAGTAAATGTTCATGTTCTGTGGCCTTTGCAGCAGGTAGAGGGAGTCATTGTCTTATCTATTTACTGGTATTACCATTTACTGTAATCCTGCTTGTAATAATAAGAAGTGGACAGTGAATCTAAAAGTGTCAGCTTAGTTTTAAGCTTAGTGGTAAGAATGAAAACTGCAATAGGAAATTTGATCGCCAAAAATTATTACAAAATTCTAACATAAAAATGTAATTTAAACAATAGGTCATTTTCTGATGACGCATTCTCTTTAAATACCCGGACTACATTATCGTTCACAAATGCCCTACCAGTGACATACCCCTTTTCTGTTGCTACAACAATGAATACTGATGGGGCCAAATAGCTGAATACCAGCCTGATATGTAGGAGGCGACATAAAAAGTTTAACATTGTATATTTCATGCTGCAAAGCCAGTGTTGAGGTAGGGTTCACATCAGGCGGGGGCACAATTTTAATTTCCTCTACAGTAAGGAAGAACGAGAATGTACTGCAACTGTAAATATGGGCTATAAATTACTGCACAGAGTGGTTGACCCCTTACCATCTGGAAGATATTCTTCTGATTTTGACATCTCTATTTACCAGGGCAGAGAGCTCTGATAGACTCTTTGTCAAGTCACCCACTGGGGCTTAGATAAGTTAGTGAGATTGCATCAGAGATTGAGTCAGGGGGCTAGTATGCCATATGTCCCTGGTGCTGAGTGCATGGCACCAAGAAGCCATTGTGCCATGGACAGTGGGGCTGACTGGCAACTTTTATCCCAGGGGCAAGCACACAGCACTGGCCCACTAGTTTTGCTCCGACTATATCTCTCCCCCGTCTCCTCCTGATCGTACAACAGCACTAATGGGGTTTATAACAAAAATGTTTTTTAACAATTGTTATATACATATAAATGTTGACGTAGGTAAGACAATTTTCCAAATTTACCAAATAACACAAAAATATAAGGAGAAAATGTAATCAACATACATATTACTTTCAGTATACTGAGACTAACATTACTAATAATACCAGATACAAGGGGAAAATAATACTGCCACACCATGACCACCTATTACCCCCACATAGTGACTATTACCACCATACCGATACTGAACAAAAGCCGCTATACAACAAGGCTCTGTTCACACACCAGAATTCTACAATGGAATTCCGCATGGAGATTCTGCAGCAGCACAGTCCCATTGATTTCAGTTGGATTCTGCTGTGCAGATAGCACAATTTCTGCGCTGAAAACATCTGGTGCTTGAATTCACATTTCGGTTTCCACAGAAAGAATAGACACGTCCATTCTTTCTGAGGAATTTGCATGGAATGCATTGCCGTCAATGAGCACATTACTGTGCCAGTGCTTGCAGTTTGCAGAATTTCCGTGCAGACATTCTGATGACTGAACATAGCCTAAGGCTAGGTTCACACAACGGAATTTACGCCTGAAATTCCGCTTTGAAATTGCAGGCATAAATTCCACTTACTAAAATGTATAGTATAGTGAATGGGCCTCCGTTCACAAATTCACACTTTGTAATTCGTGAAGCGTTGCTCATTCTTCAGGCCTAAATACTCGTGGAACACATTGCAGTCTATTGGAGACTGCAGTGTCAGCACGGTCCTACCACCCACTGATTCAGTCAGCGCTGGCCGCACTCGGAATCTCCGGGTGCAAATGTTCTGCCGGGAGATTCCGTAGTGTGAACCTAGCCTAAGGGTCTCCATGCAAAGCTTTTTCAGTACCTGCAACTTAGACACATAATCAAGATGCAGGGTAGGTCTCTTGGATTTTGCATTCCAGTCATGAGAAATTTCCTTTGTCAGTTTGCAGTAAATGCAAGTAATATCTCCAATACTCCTTCTTGGGTGCAATGGACGCTGCCAGGGACAATTTAAAAGTTACACATTTTTATGTACATATTTTTATCTTATACCTTTTATGGTGGATTTTAAATATTTCCTGGCAGAGTATTGCAGATATTACTTGCATTTTAACATGTGGAGCATGTTGGGGAGAACCGGTGATGTCCTTTTATTATTTATGCTTTCTGTGAGTTGTGTCCACAATTGCACAACTCCATTAGGTGAGTTTTTTCTTGGCTTGGACTTTAGCCATCTATTGGTAAAGATGGATTCCAACAGGGGGTGCGCTCTGTCTGTTTGTGTATTTAACGGGTTCGCAACTTATAGGAGGTTTAGATTTAGGGCATTTGTCTAATGAGGGATGGTCTACTGCTCAGTCATGTGTAAGCCAATCATCTGCCACAGAATATATAGGACCCCAGTGCTCCTGTATTAACTTACCTTGCGCCCTGAATCTGCATGTTCCAGATGTGGCAAGCTTAGTGCACACTTATTTCATACGATGTTCTTTATTAGCCTAGTTTCATACAGAAAACTCATTGCTTAATATTGGATTAGAGATAGTCCTAGTACTGCGGATGATCTGATTGCTAGGATCTTTTTTATAGTTCATATGGAGCAGGGTATCAATGAAAAACGTAAGGCTGTGCATAAATTTCATATGATGTGGGGTCCCTGGGTGCATACTTACCAATTGGGTCCTGATAGGTCTTAAAGGGCTCTTTTGCCATTAGTGAGGCCTGGAGGGGCGGAGGTGGGTCTATCAATTCACGGATATTTCCAGAATACCTACTGCCTTTCTCCTGCCTTTTATCGTGATTATAGTCTCAGTTCCGGTCATGGACATTTACTAGTTACTAGGGGGTGTGAAAAAAAATCGATTCACTCGATTATCATGATTTTTAATTTGGCAATACTGTATCGATTCAAAATATTTTTGAATCGATCCTTTAATGTATGTGGAATTCGTATCTCCCGACGCCCGGGACATGCAGTTTCGGGCGCCGGGCAGGTGATTTTTTCCGGCTTGTACAAGCACGGCGGTGCTCTGGGTGTCTGGAGCGGGCTCCCGACTCGTGCCCGCTCCGTACTCTGCGGCCCCCAGCTGATTTCAGTAGCCGGGGGCCACTGATGCATCACCGCCGCTAATAGCCAGCATGGGCGCTCAGCAGTCTGTATGGAGTGGGTTCCGGACTCCTGCCCGCTCCATACTCTGCAGCCCCCAGCTGTTTTCAGCAATCGCCGGTGCTGGCTATTAACCCTTTAGATCGCCGCTGTCAAAGCTTACAGCGGCATCTCAAAGGATCTGTGAATGCTCCCTGGTGGGCTAGGGGGGTGGATCGCAACCCCCCCCCCCCCCTCAGCGCGATCGCGGGTAGGCGATCCACTGTGGAGGTGGCCGGAGGGCTTATCTCTGCTTCCTGCTGTCCCGTGGCTCTGTCATTGATAGAGCCTGGCTTGACTAGGCTCTATCAATGGATCACAGAGCAATGGAGTTCAATAGAACTCTATTCATCTGTCTGAGGAATCTAATGATTCCTCCTAAAAGTCTAATAAAGTGTATAAAAAAAAAAGATGTTTTAATAAAAGTGTAAAAGACATTGTTTTTGAGACAGAATCAGAATATATCGTGACATATCGTTTCGTAAACAGAATCGGGATATATCGGGATATATCTTATCGTCATACGTGTATCGCGATACGTATGGTATCACCAAATTCTTGCCGATTCACACCCCTACTAGTTACCCATTATGGTTCCTATTCTCTAAATTCTTCTTTCTGTACCAATTTGAATACTTTGAATCTAAATGCCTATGACTCTTATTTATAATATTATCTGGGATCTTTGCAGTAATATTTACTCGCCTCTTTTTTTTTTTCCTCTCTTTCTCTCTTGACTTGGAGTTTTGGTGGCCTGGGAGTGGTGTTGTTCTTGGGTTGGAAGGTGATATTGTTCTTAAGTTGGGAGTGGGATTTTTGTCTGTGTATTTTATTGTTTACTGAAGTTTGTTAAAACTTAAAAAAAATTATCTGATTTAAAAATTAAAATAAACACAATACAAAGACCAATATTCCACATAGTGGTAGATATAAGTGAATATGCAGTGTCAAAGTGCAAGTATTTTTCCTATGGTTTAATGAAGGATCACCTGACTTTATACTGTATGTGAAATAAACTACACTGTACAGTGTTTAAATTGCACTTTTTCTATGTTACTAGGCAATGGTATATGGTGTTGTGGTGACACGGGGTGGTGTTAGTGGAAATACCTGATCACTTTATTTAGCCAGGGCACCGTTATCCTACACACAGTTCGAGGTTGGAGACAGCTTCTCCTGGGCCAGACACGGGAAGTAAATGAACACACCAACGTCAGGTTACAGATAACTGTCTTTACTGAGCTGGCTGCAGAAGGTAATACACGTACAGCTGGATTTAGGTGACAGGATGCAGCGTAACCCCTTGGGAGCCTTATTGCCTTGCTGGGACTTGTGGTGCTTATACCAAACAGATTTATACTGACTTGTGAGACGGAAGGATGAATCCTGGTAGGTGGGGTCCTGTCAGCATACTGAAGCCTTTTCTACAGGGGCTGGAACTTCCACCAGTTAAGAGATTAGATTTGAGCTAGGCCTTCCCTTGAGGCTTCTCAACACAGCACACCTGAACTACACTATTGCTCAGGAGCCACACTAGGATGAACTGGGGTAACTCCTTCCCCACTACACTATATAGGGGAGACTTTAGGGGTTCCCATTGGCAGGCAGGGTCACATCGGGTTCACTTCTCTAATTTAAAGGTACAGTAACATAGAAAAACATATATACATATAACTACAATAGAATTAATTTAGAAAAATATATCATCTTACATCAGAATGTAAACATAATTGATTTAACTGTAAGACTCTGGTGAGCCCAACACCTTGTGCTACCAAGCTGCCCGAGACAATCCAAAGCCACAGGACAGCTATTGGTGATGGGACACCACAGTATCATGGAGTTAAAGCCATCCACTGACATGCCTTTACATTCACTTGCCTGTACATTTACTTTCTGCTATTGCCTTCTAGTATTCTGTAAAAATCACCAGAATTTTCTTGTAAATAGGTGTGTTTACTATCACTGGCTCCATAAATATATATATATATATATATATATATATATACAGACAGATGTGGACAAAATTGTTGGGACCCTTCCGTTAAACCAAGAAAACTCCACAATTCTTCCTGAAATAACTTGAAACTCCCAAGCTTCTGGGAGAATGCTCTTTGGACAGATAAGACAAAACTGAGGCTTGTTTGTTAAGTCGCTTCAGCTCTGTGTTCACAGACACAAATATGAAGCACACAAAGAAAACAACACTGTACCTTCTGGGAAGCATGGAGGAGGCTCGGTTATGTTTTGGAACTGCTTTGCTGCATCTGGCGCAGGTTGTCTTGAAGTCGTACAGGGTAAAATGAAATCTCAGTCAGAAATGGCCTTCTATCCCTGATCTGAATCCTATTGGACATCTGAGAAAGTAGCTGAAACATGCAGTCTGGAGACGGCAACCTGAGACAGCCATGGCAGTATCTTACGAGAAGTGGCCTTAATACCTGTAGATAATACAGTACAGAAGTCTAATTGAAAGTTACAGAAATCGCTGGATTGCAGTAACTGCCTCAAAAAGTTCTTCCACAACATATTAGGTTTAGGGTACCACCATTTTTTGTCCAGGCCAGTTTCATTATTTGTCTTTACTCTGACCTTACTATTTACTTCTGAAATTTCAATTTAACTAATGGGATAAATGTTCCAGGGCCCCTTAGCTAATCTTTGCCTTTGTGGACCTCCGGGTGGGACCAGATGAACGTGCTCTGTTGGGAGCCAACCTACATAGTTTTCTAAAGTCTTAGATTTTTACCAACTCACAAACTACTCAAGTGAACATTCAACATGGGTTAACTCCTTCAGTACTATCTACTATCTGTCATCATCTACCTCAGGTACCCTTTTTTTTTTTTAATTGCTCAAAATCTGTGCCCAGTGGCATATTTACAGATAAGCCCACAAGGTGGGGACACATGTCTTATTTCCATACAGGTAAGCCCCAAATATGAAAGAGTAGGTATCGCTAACAAAATAGCCATTTAGAGTAGTTCTATATACTATGCATTGTTTTGCAGCTTGGACTGTTTATTAAGAGTTTGTCGGTGAGCAGATAAGTGATATACACATTGCATTACTAAGACTGCATTATTCTTGGCACATCATAATACTGGAAAAAAAATCAAATTCCCCAATGACTTCAGTAGCGAGTGCAATGCTGGAATATTCCATTAACAGCAATATGTGATTTGCCTCTCAATCACCTTGTTTTTAGCAAGAACCTGTGGATTATGAAATATTAATACTGAACCTCTAGCCTAAAGATAGATTCACAAAGCAACAGCGTAACAAGTTCCAGAATAATTCACCGCTCTGTTCCAGCAGTTCCTGTGCTAGGAGCTTGCTTCTCAATCTTTACACATTTGCTGCTTTGTTTAATTCTGTGTTATGTGTAAGTCTAAGGTTGTGGAATGGATGGGGGCTTTTTTGCTTTCAATTAACATTCACGGCTCATTTCTACAGGAACACTATTAATGAGAGGCTGTAGAAGACAATCGCTGCATGAAACTAACTACACTGGTAAGAAGGGGTTGAAAGGGTAATCCCACACTGAAATGTATGCAACTCCCATTAAAGTCAATGGAAGCTCTGAAAAATGTGTAAAACAGCCCACTTATAGAACCAATTGACCAGGGGTTACCCCCTGATCACAAATACCCTTGTAAATACCCACCCCTTAAACTTAACTTTTATTATGTTACCAAAAGTCTATTTTAAAACCCCAGTCTTGTAGTGTGTTATTTCAATGTATATCCATATCATCACAGAGACCTCTGTTCATGTCTTATGAATCAGCAATCACCAGTACCCTGCAGATACCCTGGCTGATTGCAGTAATGGCACACTATTAGGACTGCTCATAAAAACTAACACTGCCCCCTCTTCATGTTTCGTTACTCCCGTAACATCCTCAGGAGGAAACGGGCATCAACCTGTTTGTGGACCTGTCTCACTATTTATGGGCACTAGCATCAAGGCTAATCAGGGCGGCGCCTCGTACGGCTCCAAACCTGAACTCACCTGTATGGGATCTTCTCCTGACCATACCTATCCAAATATCCTATGGAGTCCTTCGCTGCCAGCCACGTCATCTTTGTGCGCCTCCGATGTCCTGTAGTCTCGGTCGTGCTCTCCGCTACGTAACCAGTGCATGCGTAAACCATGAAACCGGCTACGGCGCTCGCGCATGCGCAATGTATGTTTTGTCACACTTAGTCTCTGCCGCCGTTGTCCTCATTCTAAACAAAAGAGGTCAACTGCGCATGCGTGTAGTTCTTTCTCTGCATTAAGTTACTCGCCTATACTCATCCATGTTAAGGAGCTAGTTCCCAAACATAATATGTTATTTATATCTCTGTAATTAAAGTGGCGTGAACTGACTCCTGATGTAACTCCAAATAATTTGATATATTTTATCAATGGATTGTTGGGTATATATTAAATATAAGTGTACATTAGACAGAACTGGATTCCACATAGGGTATGATCCTGGAGAGTAGATCTACCTACAGTCATTATGTTTGCTTCTTTAGTTCAGTAATTGGAGATAATCCATGCTAGGTCCCATATTTAGTCAAAAGGCTGATATATTTATTGCATGATACTTACAGTCTGCTATTTAGTATCATATGCCGACCCTTCATATCAAACAGGTAATAAAATACAATATTTAGTAGTCATTTGTCGCAAAATTAATGTCCCTATATTTACAAAAATGCTGCAAAGGAGAATCCTTTGTTAAGACCATTAGGTGACAGGCTTTTGAGCCTGTATATCCACTTAGCTTCCTCTCTCAAAAGGGCCTTGTCAATATTCCCTTTTCTTGGGCCCAATGTCAATTGGCATATTCCCCAAAATCTCAGATCTTGTCCTCTCCCTCCATGCACGGCATGCATGTGTCTCGACACTGGTGTATCCACTCCTGTTCTGATGTTGCTCAGATGTTGACTGATCCTTCTCCTAAATTGTTGGGTGGTCTTGCCTACGTATAGTTTTGGGCACCCACAACATGCAATATACACAATATTTTTAGACTTGCAGTTTATGAATTGTCTGATCTCATACTCACGGTTATCAACCGGATAGTAAATTTTTTGATTCTGGGTACCAAAGCACAAAAGCTACACTGACCACAGCCCACTTAGCCGCAAGCAGGCTGGAGGAGATTGATGGACCCCTAATCTTGGTAATAGGTGTGGGTCCCAGAAATGTGACCCTATGTATCTAGAGACATTAATGTAAAAATTGGAATACCCCTTAATAATCATACCTCATACCTTTATCAATGTTAAACCACTATGTTTGGAAGCAGATCATTCATTTTGTAATATGCTAATGAGCTATAAGTGTCCATTAGATGGGTCAGTTACCCACAAGTGCCTATAAACTACCTTCACTGTCCCAACCCCATCGTGCCCCTTTCACTTGATTGACAACCATAGCTAGAGGGACATCGGACAACACAGAGGCTGCCAACCAAAGGGGCGACGTGGGCCTAAGGAAGTTGTGGGCACCTATTATTAAGTCACAATGGGAGGAATTCAATTTTTTTGTTTTCTATCTATATGGTGAGGACATAGTATAGGTACTATACTGACAACCTCATAAGCATTTAGGGTTGTGATATGACATTTATATCCCACTTTTTTCAGTATGCTGACCACATTGTAATGACTCTGAAATCTACAGGTTATTTTTCTTGTTCATTTGGCATTCACATGTGATAAGTAGCCTATGTTTGGTCCACTGAACTCAATGGTACTTGTACAGGTACTGTAATGTCTGTTTTTGTGTTTTTGTATTTTTTTGTTTAGGTGTGTACTCACACACTAGGATGTTCTGAGCAGTTTGCTATTTTTCCTGGATAGGGAATAGTTAATGCTCTGAATCAATGAGAACTCGGTGGGGCTATTTAAACCAAAGTTCTCCTGCGTTCTGTGCTGGCTATTTGTGCATTTGTGCTATTCTGACTGTTACATGATGCGCCTTGTATTTATCTGTTAATATCTGAGTTTTAACGATGATTTAATTATCTGGTTTATGATAGCTTTTAGTCTGCTTGGTTTTATAGGACATCTGTTGGTTTTTAGGATTATGTATCTCTATTCTGCTTAGTCTGTGTTCAAACTGAGTCTTGCTTGTTACCTGTGCTCTGTCTGTTATAATTCCTGTTTGGTATCCTGGAGTCTATTCAGACTTATCTGTTTCTCAGTCTAGTGTTCTGTGTTTAATATTTTTGTTTCCTAATAGGTCAGCATCCTGATCACATGGTAGAGTGTGCTCGCTGGCTAGTCTATTTGGCTTTATTATGCTGTTTACTCTTTTTGTGGAGTGGGGTTTCAAGTTTGTTTCTGTTCTGTGTCCCAGTGTGAAAAGTGTCCTATGTTCCTGATCAGTTTGGCGTTTAGCATTCAGTTCTTCCGTTCATCCCCTGCATCTCCTGGATTCTGCTGTACACTTGTTCCATACCTAGTCTTGTTCATTTTATCATGTCTGCTGTTTAAAAGGATTCCAGTTTATGAACTGTTTGTTAGTACACTGCATCCTGCCCTGTTTGTGAGTTTATATTCTGTCTGTATATCTGATTGTCTGGTAGTTTTCCCGTTCTGTTTCTGGCCTGTGACTGACTGTGTATATTTGTTTTTACGCCCACTGCACTTTAGCACAGGGAGGGACCGGCTCCAAGTTGTCGATACACCGTTTAGGGTGGATAGGCAAGTAGGCAGGGAGAGTTTTTCAGGTCATCATGACAGGTACACTTCGCTATACATCACTATCAGTAGTGAATCTTCTATTAGACCAACAGGCCCTGGCCTAGGGGGCACCTTATTAGGGGGGTGATGCCCCCCTTTTCCATTTCCATTCACTCTAGGGCTGTACTTTAAGAACTTTAAGATCATGTGCGTCTGCTAGTAGAGGTGCAGTTGTATAGCAGGAGGGGGTTTGTCTGGCGAGGCTTGTCTGTTGGCTTTTGGGATGACGTCAAACATTGTGTGGTGCTGCAACAGACCTACCACAGTAGTAGATCCTTGGAAACTTTAGTGATATGTTGGTGGGGGTATTCATGAGAAACAATGGCCCTGATTTACTAAGAGTGGAGTGTAGTTTTTCTTTTGTGAGTTTTAATTCTCTACATTTTTTTCCCCACCGTATTTACTAAAGTTTCCCTACATTTTGCACTTTCCCTACATTTTACTTTTCTTACACATGCTCTGATCTTAATATAGAAGAGTTGGAGAGGCTCTTGTCTGACTACCCACCAAATAAACCCGGGCTACCTAATTAGACACTTATACCCAAGGTGTCAGATTGTAGTTTGTCTGTAGAAATATATATATATATTAGGGCTCAGGGTTTGAGACAACTGGACAGGTTGTGTTTAAAATAATATTTCAATTTATTGATTGTATATAATGTGACAATTGAATCTTAGATAAAATGTAAATAGCAGCAACTGCGTCTCACAGGGCCCTTGTGTAGGCGCAGCACCAACTATTAAGAACTATAGCATATGTATAGTACAGTATATAAAATATAAAAATATACTTGTAAAAAATTATAAAAGATATTAAATAAGAATATAGAGACCACCATAAACATATATATAGAGAGGGATCTGGGTGGGAGAGTCTTAGTCCATCCTCTATGGTAAATAATCTCCTCTCATAAAAAAGTCCTGCTCATATAGACCGATTCTGGTATTGTGGTAACCAATGGCAACCATAAGGTTAGTAACCCGTAGCAACCGTTCTGATGAGTCCGGCTATTTAAGCACTTCAAAGTTTAAGTAGAAGATAAACTTGATATTAGTAGACAATATTCAACATGAACAGCTAGTGTGCAGTCACTGTTAATATGCATGCATATTTGTATGATACTTTGTATCTCACCGCTCCCGAACACTGATGCGCTGAACTTCACGGGGATGCTGCGATCTCCTCCTGATGCGCTGTGTAATCCTGCAGTGTATTAGCACTGAGTAGCTGTCTTGGTAAGCGGCAGCATCACCGGAGACTCGGCCGTCTCCCACAGTGGTGATGTTGGTAGATGGTGGGTTGCGGGTGGTGTTGTCGCAGCGGTTCTGCGGATGCGCACGTACATGTGCCGGTGGCGTCCTCGTGGCAGCGAGGCACGGATGTCTCCTTCACCGGGTGTCGGGTGATTGACAGTTTATTGTCCGGTATCGGACTGCTATTGACTTAAGCAGGGCAAATATACTGGTGGTCTCAATAGGTATTGAGGGGATGCTGGACGCGTTTCAGGACTGTCTCAGTCCTTTCTTCAGCAGCAAAGAATAAGTGTAATGGGGGAATGACCCCCCATTACACTTATTCTTTGCTGCTGAAGAAAGGACTGAGACAGTCCTGAAACGCGTCCAGCGTCCCCTCAATACCTATTGAGACCACCAGTATATTTGCCCTGCTTAAGTCAATAGCAGTCCAATACCGGACAATAAACTGTCAATCACCCGACACCCGGTGAAGGAGACATCCGCGCCTCGCTGCCACGAGGACGCCACCGGCACATGTACGTGCGCATCCGCAGAACCGCTGCGACAACACCACCCGCAACCCACCATCTACCAACATCACCACTGTGGGAGACGGCCGAGTCTCCGGTGATGCTGCCGCTTACCAAGACAGCTACTCAGTGCTAAAACACTGCAGGATTACACAGCGCATCAGGAGAAGATCGCAGCATCCCCGTGAAGTTCAGCGCATCATTGTTCGGGAGCGGTGAGATACAAAGTATCATACAAATATGCATGCATATTAACAGTGACTGCACACTAGCTGTTCATGTTGAATATTGTCTACAAATATCAAGTTTATCTTCTACTTAAACGTTGAAGTGCTTAAATAGCCGGACTCATCAGAACGGTTGCTACGGGTTACTAACCTTATGGTTGCCATTGGTTACCACAATACCAGAATCGGTCTATATGAGCAGGACTTTTTTATGAGAGGAGATTATTTACCATAGAGGATGGACTAAGACTCTCCCACCCAGATCCCTCTCTATATATATGTTTATGGTGGTCTCTATATTCTTATTTTATATCTTTTATAATTTTTTACAAGTATATTTTTATATTTTATATACTGTACTATACATATGCTATAGTTCTTAATAGTTGGTGCTGCGCCTACACAAGGGCCCTGTGAGACGCAGTTGCTGCTATTTACATTTTATCTAATATTCAATTGTCACATTATATACAATCAATAAATTGAAATATTACTTTAAACACAACCTGTCCAGTTGTCTCAAACCCTGAGCCCTAATATATATATTTCTACATGCTCTGATCTGTCAGGTTTTTCCTCAGATAAAATCCACTACATTTTCTGTGGAAAACTTAGTAAATATGTAGCTTTTTTTGTGAAAATGTCGGGAACATGCCCCATTCTCGGCACCCACTTCTCCCGGTGGCCACACCCCTTTTTGGGGTTTTCTCAGTAGAATGGAGAGTTAGTCGGGTTTTTCCAATTCTAGAGCAAATACTGGTGCACATTCTGGCGCAGACAGAATTTCTGGCACAATGCGCCAATATCTGGCATACAACCTGACAAAACATGTTGGGTTTACAATAGTAAATCAGGGACATTATGATTGATGAGTGGCAATTTTAACCATCTCAGCAAAGAAGCTCTGCACAGAAATGGTGCTCTACATATTATGACATAGCAAACATTGTGTGCTCATAAACCATCTCAGGTCTGCTATACCACATAGCAAGCATTGTGGGCAAATAAACCCACTCAGCTCTGCTTTGTGACTTGGTTAATGAGCACACAATGCTTGCTAAGTCATACAGCATTTTGGGTTGATTAATGAGCATATGATGCTTCTTATGTGGTATAGCAGAGCTGATTTGATTTATGAGCACACAATTCTTGCTAAGTGGTATGGCGGAGCTGACTTGGTTTTTTTAGCCTTTAGTGCCTATTGACTTTAGCAAAACAAAGCTGTTCATTCTGTACACAGCAATCGCTAATGTTGACCATAAGAATTTGGTAGTGGTGGTCCTAGGCCTAGGGCAGCAGAAAACCAAAATACTCCATTGATCACTATATTGTTCTGCTGGTATGTCAACATATGCCCTAAATGTAGGCTAATTCTCTGATATAGCCTTTTTTAGATCGGTCATTGAGATCGGTAGCACAATAACAAAGTTGTTACCTCTCTATTTAGAAAACTTCAAGCAGGAGGTAACACAATTTTAGAGGCTAATAGTTGCCATCCTATTGATACAATCAAATCAGTTCTAACAGGGGAATACATTAGAGCAAAAACAAGTGTGTTCAGATTATAACAGTTTTAATATTGAATGTGAGAAATTGATGCTAGACAAAAAAAAAATGAAAGAAAGAAAGAAGAAAGAAGAAAAAAGAAGTTATGTTGACTGAATGCAGAAATACAAGTGGTGCCAAATCTCAGAAATCATAGTCATTCTCTACTGTTAATAAAAACAAACAAGCGGAACCAGTTAAAAAAATATTTGGTAAAACTTTCCTTGAAGCTGAAGTCCCATGCTCAATTTTTTTATTGCAGTATTATGCCCGGACTGCCTGCATATAAAACAATAAACCTGACTCACCTGCCACCACTCCATAATTGTCCTGTATCGCCCTACAGTCCATAGCTGCCATCTTCTTCCTGGTCTGGCTGTGGTCAACGCTTCACACTGCAACTCAGTAATCGCCGCCTGCAGTGATGTCCCGCCTTGGCCAGCGATAGGCTGAGCGTCACTGCTATGCATTGAGCCCCAGTGACCAGTGCTCTGCTTTCATGCATTACATTGACACTCAGCTTACTTGCTGAGCCGCAGTGTAATGTGCTGACCATGGGCAAACTGCAAAGAAGATGACAGCGACAGACTGGAGCGCAATACTGGGACACAGAGGGAGCCGTGGCAGGGGAGTCCAGTTTATTGTTTTATATGCTGGCAGCCCGAACATAATACTGCAAAAAATTTGACCATGGGATATCTCCTTTAAAGGACAACTGTAGTGGAACACTTTTATATATGCTCGTGCCCGTGCCGGTGATAGGCTGAGCCCACTGTCATGTAAGGAGCTCTGGCCGGCTTCTTACATGACAGTGGGCTCAGCCTTTCACAGGCCGGGGCGTCCCCGTCCCCAGGAAGTGGAATTACGTCAGCACTGCCGGGCCGTGAGGCCTGTGCCGGACCAACGGGGGCTCGTAGGAAGGTATGAAGGAGTTTATTTTGTTTATTATTGTGGCCCGGGCAAAGTGTTCCACTACAGTTTTCCTTTAATATATATTTAAACATATTTTTAAAGGGAATCTGACATGAGCTAAGTCCACGCTATCCTATTGGCACAGGCTTATAGTGAGGGTGACTGAACAGTGTTTACCTTTTTTAAATCTATGCCTCCTTTTATCCTTTTATGCACTTGGGAGCTCCCTTCTCCAACAGCATTGTGATGCCCGGCATGTGAGATCTCTCTCTTGAGCAGAGAAATCTTACGTACTCTCCGCTCATAAGGACAATAGTGCATACGTTGCTTCCAGGCTACAGCCAGAATGGGCCAGTGGGGCTGCACAGACTTCTCATTATAAAGAGCTCAATGAATTCTAACTTGGTACTGTAATAAGGGGGCTCCACTGCAACAAGTCAGTTCATGAAATATATTACAGCTTAGATCACCCATGATCACATGTGAGTGATATTGTTGAAACATAAACCCATACAGGAACCACAGCAACTTAACTTTTAAGAGGAGACCACATACAGTTATAGAGCGGGGTCGCCAAGCATTGAGAGATATAGTGGGAGATTTATGAGGAAAAGTTGCTCCTAACAACCAAAACAACCAAAGCTTGAGTTGCCCCTAACAACCAATCAGATAGCTTCTTTCATTTTTTTTACTTTTCAAATAATCCTATAGAGATACATGGAGGGGCGTGCCAGCTGCTGCGTCATGCAGGGATGGAATTCCCCCTTTTTCTGTACATTGCCTCGGCCCTGTACAGGACATCACAGGGGGCCCGAGCGCTCGGACCCCCCGCAATCTATAACTTATCCCCTATGCTTCGGATACAGATCTCCTTTACTATTTTCTTTAACATGGACTGTATATACTTTGCAGGAGTCTGTGATATCTCTGTTTACTTTTGGGTAGGGTGACTTGGGGTTTTGGACCTAGCAGTGTGAGATGGCAGATTAACCCTACACTGTGGCTCTGTCCAGACTGAACTGGTGACACCAAACGCATTTCTTTGACTGACTGAAAGCCAGCCCTTTGCTTAAAGAGAGGATGGGCTAAGGAGACACCACCACAGGTTCTAGCACCTTCTACTAAATTCTGCCATAGAAGTCTAGAAGCTACGGTAATTACAGCCTATAGGTAACTCTACAGTTATCAGTCAGCAGAGTGTTGGTGATTTTTATGCACTATGAGCAGGGCTGGTGCAAGGATTTTTGCCACCCTAGGCGAAAGCTAATTTTGCCGCCCATTGACCCCACCAATTGACTCCACCCTTTGACACGTCCCACCTTACTACTGGGGCAACACACTGTAAAAGACCTCCTCATTTAATCACCTTACTACTGGGGTGACACACTGTAACAAACCTCCTCCTTACGTAATAAACTTACTACTGGGGTGACACACTGTAACAAACCTCCTCCTTATGTAATAAACTTACTACTGGGGTGACACACTGTAACAAACCCACTCCTCATGTAATCTCCTTACTACTGGGGTGACACACTGTAACAAACCTCCTTCTCATGTAATCACCTATGACTTGGGTGACACACTGAAACAAACCCCCTCCTCATGCGACGGTGGTTCTGGCAGAGCGGGTGCTTCTGATGAGCAGCGGGTGCCTCAGATGCTGGCTGGTTACTAACTTTCTTGCAGCAGGAAGAGTGGCGCCCCCATCAAGAGCGCGCTCTTGGCGGCTGCCTATTTTACCTGTAGGCAGAACCTGCCCAGGGCAATGGGGGAGATTTAGAAAAACCTGTCCAGTGAAAAAGTTGCTGAGTTGCCCATAGCAACCAATCAGAGTGCCTCTTTTATTTTTCACATGCTTTTAAAAATTTTCATTGCTTAGAAAACTAATAAAAATTATTTGAAAAGTTAAAAAATGAAAGAAGCTATCTAATTGGTTGTTATGGGCAACTCAGCAACTTTTCCTCATAAATCTCCCACTATATGTCTCAATGCTTGGTGACCCCGCTCTATAACTGTATGTGGTCTCCTCTTGAAAGCTAAATTGTTGTGGTTCCTGTATGGGTTTATGTTTCAACAATATCACTCACGTGATCATGGATGATCTAAGCTGTAATATATTTCATGAACTGACTTGTTGCAGTGGAGCCCCCTTATTACAGTACCAGGTTAGAATTCATTGAGCTCTTTATAATGAGAAGTCTGTGCAGCCCCACTGGCCCATTCTGGCTGTAGCCTGGAAGCAGCGTATGCACTATTGTCCTTATGAGCGGAGAGTACGTAAGATTTCTCTGCTCAAGAGAGAGATCTCACATGCCTTTCGGAGTAGGGAGCTCCCGAGTGCATCAGACCACTTCATTTGCATCTTAACAATATTTTAGGCACATGGAGGAAAAGAGGCATAGATTTAAAAAAGGTGAACACTGTTTAGTCACCCTCACTATAAGCCTATGCCAACAGGATAGTGTGGACTGAGCTCATGTCAGATTCCCTTTAAAAAATATGTTTAAATATCTATTAAGGGAGATATCCCATGTTCACGTTTTTTGCAATATTATGTCTGGGCTGCCAGCATATAAAGCAATTAACTGGACTCACCTGCCGCCACTCCCTCAGTGTCCCGGTATTGCGCTCCAGTCCGTCGCTGTCATCTTCTTCCCGGTTTGCCCATGGTCAGCAGTGTCAATGTAATGCATTAAAGCACAGCACTGGTCACTGGGGCTCAATGCATCACACTGACGCTCAGCCTATCGCTGGCCGAGGCGGGACATCACTGCAGGCGGCGATTATTGAGTTGTAGTGTGAAGCGTTGACCACAGCAAGACCAGGAAGAAGATGGCAGCTAAGGACTGGTGGGCGATACAGGACAATTAGGGAGTGGTGGCAGGTGAGTCCGGTTTATTGTTTTATATGCAGGCAGTCCGGGCATAATACTGCAAAACAATTGAGCATGGGACTACAACTTTAAAGGAAAGTTTCACCAAATATTTTTTTTACTAGTTCAGCTTGTTCAGAATGACAATGATTTCTGAGGATAGGGGATACGTTCACAGCACTACAGATCTCCTTTTGGTATTTTGTCACCTCAGAAAAGGGACGATCTAGGTTTACCACCTCAGAGAAGGAGTGATTCTAGACAGAGGGGAGAAGCTATAACAAGAGCCCCTTTGCACATTTGGTACCGTTACAAGTAGGCCTCCAGCCAGGACAAGAGCTCTGTGGCTAAAACATTCAGTCTTTGCTGGCCTAGACTTCTGCACAGGGCAAAGGATCAACCACAGATCCACTTGGACCTCTTAGTACATTCAGCACAGTAAAAATAGGCAGAGCTTTATATAAGTGCCCTGTATGAAAATGCTGCACTTACTAAATCTACCCCAATGGATGAGATAGACCTGGAGCTTTTCTTTAAGGCTCAGCGAGCAGCATTCATTTAATGTATTGGCTTGTGACAACCCTGCAGTGATCCCATATTGGGCAGTATGGGGAAGAAAGGGGAAGAATCTACGACCCAGATTACATTTACAGGGACAGTTAGATATATGAAACTTCAGAGTTACATTTTGCATTCTAATGCAGAGGGGCTGAAATTCTAAAAGACTGTCTCTGAAATTCTTTCTTTTTCTTTTGTTTTGGACTATTATCAATTCCTCCTTTTTTTACATCTTCCATTGCGAGTCCCTCGGGTACTGTCTAATAATACAAATAGTATCAGGCTCATTACATAATTGTGCATTTTAGAGTACATTCTCCCAGAACAAAAGCTGGCCTTACTCAACCCACATCAGTGCCTGAAAATAGACGAAAAACATCAGTATAATCTGGAAAGTGAGCATTGCAAAAAATATAACATTCAGTCTGAAAGAATAATATAAAAAAAAAAAGCAAGCGCTGAGATTTTCCTGTGCCTGCAGAACCAAGTCCATGAACAATCAGTTATACAGTAACCAAGCTAGAAGCTGCCACCTAGTGGTGTAAACATTGCTTGTTGTGTTTTTGTTTTGTTGAATGCTATTTATTTATTTTTTTGCAAAAAATAATCGACCACACTTGGAGTGTGACTTTTACTCATAGGTCATGCAAACCTCTATGTGATACCTCTATGAGCTCACATAAAACACACCTTCGGGGCATGATAAACATATTACTATACGGCACACTGATACAATGCAATATATCAAATGATACTGTTCTTGAGAGCAGCATGCATTTGAATGTTCCTTACATTCAGCAAAATAGTTGTCTGATGGGCAATTCTTTATGTAAATGCCCCTTGACTTTAACCCCTTCCATAATCAGTAGTGGTCTTATTTAAAATATATTCTTCCTCTTCACTTCTTTTATCAGTGGTCTCCAACTTGTGGCTCTCAAACTGTTGCAAAATGACTCCGAGCATACCCAGACAGTATGCAACTGTGACCAGAGGTGTCACTTGAAGCTCCTGGGTCTATCCAATGCACAATCTTCGATACATCCTCTAATGTGGCATAAGGTTTTTTATTGTTCACCTTCAGATGTTTGAATCTGAATGCAACTGCTGCTTCTGCATCCTCTATATCTACACTCCTGACATGATTTGGGCGATGTTGACTTATTGCCAATGTTAGGAAAGTCCAATCTCTTTAGATACCTGGAAGCTTTCAAAAAAGCCACCAGTTTGGTATGACCTCCGGGGGGTTTATAAATAATCCTCAAACTTCTTGTCCAACTCTTTTTAGGACAGATGATCCTCTTAAAGAGTACCTATCATGATCTAAATTCTCCCTAATCTCCAGCCCCCCCCCCCCCCACCCATCTGTTCCTGTCTCTCACTGACACTATCCCTGTGTTTCTTTTCATTCAATACCCTCTCTTTCTACCTTATTTATTGTCTTCTTGGCTGCTCATTCAGCAATCCTAGTGTGAGAGAGGAAGGGGGCATGACCCAGCATAGAGGCTGTGAGCACAGCATGTCAGGCAGCTCTGAATCTTCTCCTCTCTGTTTACAACTGCATGTGCTGAGAAAAGAAAGATCGGACCTCAGATAGTAAAATGAATGAGGGTATGCAGTAAGGCAGAGTCAGGACTATGCCCTGCTGTGCTATGAGCACAGTGCTGGCTCCTGCGCGTCTGATTGACAGGCAAGGAGCAGTGCTGAGCTGCAGTCTGAGATTTAGGACTCCAGCACGAGTCTGTATAGGGATAGGTATAAGCAGTAGAGCAGTAGAAAGAGAGAAGTGCACATACCGCTGTACAGAACACTGGTGAGACCTCAATTGGAGTATTGTGCGCAGTACTGGAGGCCGTATCTCCAGAAGGATATAGATACTCTAGAGAGAGTTCAGAGAAGAGCTACTAAACAGGTACATGGATTGCAGGATAAAACTTACCAGGAAAGATTAAAGGACCTTAACATGTATAGCTTGGAAGAAAGAAGAGACAGAGGGGATATGATAGAGACTTTTAAATACATAAAGGGAATCAACACGGTAAAGGAGGAGAGCATATTTAGAAGAAGAAAAACTACCACAAGAGGACATAGTTTTAAATTAGAGGGGCAAAGGTTTATGCAGTAATATCAGGAAGTATTACTTTACTGAGAGAGTAGTGGATGCATGGAATAGCCTTCCTGCAGAAGTGTTCGCTGCAAATACAGTGAAGGAGTTTAAACATGCATGGGATAGGCATAAGGCTATCCTTCATATGAGATAGGGCCCAGGGCTATTGATAGGATTCAGATTGTTTGGCAGACTAGATGGGCCAAATGGTTCTTATCTGCCGACACATTCTATGTTTCTAAATCTATAAAAAGGGCTTGTGGACAGGGCTGGTAGGGAGACCCCTAGTGGTCATTTTTTCAAAGTGGAAAATTAAATAGAAAGAAGCATATTTTTTAATAACATGCAATTGGAAAGTTATTCTGCATACATTAATCTATAATATATGAAACGTTTTTTTGAGGAAAGGTACCCTTTAAGAAATAACCAGGCACTTGCAGCTTTTCATTTTCTATCCCATTTATTTGTAGAGTATCAATATACTTATCAGTCTTGGTAATGTTGATAACTGTGCTGCTTCAGCTATCCCTTTCATGAACACATTGAAGCATTTTGGACGATATCTCATAAAATGAAAAGGTTAAATGGGCACTGTCACCAACTTTATTTTTTGATATGTTGTAGTACTTATGTACTACAACATATCTCTAATATACTTTTATTTATTTTTTTCAATAAAAAGGTTTAATTTACATTTAAAAACCGGCCACTGAAAAAGGACTGATTTTGGAGATTCAATCAGTCCTTTTTCAGTTAGGCTGCACTCGCTCCCTGCCTGTCAATCAGACAGACGGGAGCGAGCGCATTGGCTCCCCGGCCACTGGCTGGGAGGCCACTCCTCCCGCACATCGCCGCTGCCGCCTCGTTGCCCCCGCTGTCCCTGCACGCCTGCTGCCGGACTCTGCAGTAACTGCAAGTGTAATGAGGGAACGGGGTATGCAGGGCGGGGGGGGGGGAGGAGGGAACGGGCTAGTGCCGTAGCGGGGGGGGGAACGGGCTAACAAAAACAAAAAAATAGGATGGTGGGAGCTACCCTTTAAACTACATTTAGATATAACAAAAGTGTAACTAGGATTTGAAGAAACTATCTCCGTTCACCGTCGGTTCCTTCTAAAGTTGAACATCCCCATAGATAGAAAGTACCCGGCACTGTCCAGGTATAACAGGTTTACACTAGTGTGTTATCAGCTGTGCTAGGGTTAAAAGCAGTACAGCTTCCTTCAGCGGTGTATCACATTGTGTGCAAAAGCCATATGTTCATTTAATTCCAATAGATAGAACTGAAGCACTCGCCATGGATTTCTTGCTGACACATCAGCAGGAGTGTGCATCTGAGCGACAGCCACTGTTTCACGCTTGTGGGCGTGAAACAGTGGCTGTCGCTCAGGTGCACGCTCTTGCTGTTCCTGTTCTGCTTTTTGCAAGGGGGTGTCCTGTGAATGTCCATTAGTATAAAATACAGATTGCAGCAAGAAGTCCATGGCGAGTGCTCCTTTTCTAACTGGCATTTGATAAGCACCGGTAGACCAGCCAGATGAGCTCAGCACTCAGTAACAATAGCTTCAGCTGATCAGCCCCATTGCGCTGGCAAATGCTGCCTATTGACCAAATGGGGGATTCTATGGCAGCTCCATAACTTGTTTATCCATAGACATAAAAGTTAATGCATGACAATGGTTTAGCCACTGGCATTTATAATGTGATATACACAGTCAAATCCAAAAAGCAAAATCTGCTTTGATCAGATGTTGATCTGCTGCCGTCACAGTAGCATTATCAATGAGTTAGTGTCACCACATTACCAAACAACAATTTCCGACAACATTGTCAGGTCATTCATTGGTCGCTGACATTGTAACATTGCTAGTAGCCACAGTCAGGAACACCACCTTACTCTATTTCTAAAGGGGTTGTCCAGGATTAGAAAAATGCTGCCTCTTCCTTGCAAAAACAGCACCACTCCTGTCCAATGGTTCTGTCTGGTATTGCACCTCAGCTCCACTGAAGTGAATGAGATTGAGCTGCAGTACTATACACCACCTGTGGTGCTGTTTTTGCAAGAAATAAGTAGCATTTTTCTAATCCTGGACAACCCTTTTAATAACACATAATGACACCATAAACTAAATGCAAAACTCTGAAATTAGTATTAAAATATATCAACCTATAACAAAAGTTTTAATCAGTTTAGATCTGAGTATTTAGACCACTGATAGCTAGAACTAGCTGGGAAAAGAGAGTACTACTAAGACAAACTTACAATGTAAGTCTATGGGATTGTTTCGGTCAGCGTTCTCTTTTCATCCTACCCATTCTAGTCATCAATCGGGGTCTGAACACTCAGACCCTGATGAGTCAAAATTTTTGTCTTTAAGATATGCTCAAAGGGACAGGTATATTTTAAGGTATGTTCACACTGAGTAAATGAACAAGTAAAATTTCCTGAAAAAAAATCTTTGTCCAAATCCTCATCAAAAATCCTCATCAAAGCAGATTTGAGAGGAATTTCAAAGTGCAATGACATAATCCTACAGAGAACTTGTTCAATGTTCTGGCAGATTTCCACTTGAAAGACACTGCCGTCTATGGGGACTGATTCAGTCGGCACTGGCCGCACTCTATGTCTCTGGACGTTTTTGTCCAGTCGAAAGTTTTGAAGTGTGAACCCAGCTGTAAGGTTTGTTCACACTGCAGAATTCCGCGGAATTCCGTGAGTAGAATTCCGCGCTGTGAACATTATCATCAGTGTGAATAGGTCTTCCGCGAGACCCGTTCACACTGCAGAAATTGTTCCGCGCAAAGAAAGAACATGTTCATTCTTTATGCGGAATTATGCGAGTACTGCATAGCTGTCAATGGTGACTGCGCCGTGCCCCGCGGTCCTACCACCGAAGTATTTTCGGCGGCGGATGCCTGACGGAATCACCGCTCACATACCCTTAGAGTTGCAGCTTTTTGCATAGTACTGAATGCAGCTCCGGCTGAGACTGAAGCAAAGGACATGATGTAACGGAGGAACTGTATGTGCAAGGTTACTGAATATTATGTAGATCTATTCCGTGAAATGTTGTTGAGAAGCAGCACTGAGGTATAAATCAGCATATTGTGTACATTGAAATGGATTTTAAAGTCTGTTTGTTTGACCTCAGAGTTGTATTGTGTCTTCATCACCGCACAGGGGTTCTTCATGTCACCTGTCTCCCTGACAGCAGCATGCTGGGTTGAATGTCATGCAGACAAGACATGGAATTCTTTGCTCCATTGACTAGACACTGCAGCATGTTTGTCCCTGTTTTGTTGACTAGTGCTGCTAAGCCTGAAATGCATCATACCTTGAGGCTATTCCATTTTTCTCTTGGCTCCGTTAATTTGCCATCACAACTATTGTTTCTGTAATTACTACCCAGGTGATATGTTTCCCACATAAAATAGACAGTTTCATATGGAAATTAAATGTAGCAGATTAGCTTTCTTGTTTGATGGATAGTGTTACAGTATAAAGAATCCCTCTATATTCCTAGAATTCTCATGAATGATTCATGATTTTCAGACTTTACTATTCTCATACTGGCCTAATGGTTACCTAAATGGTTAAAGGGATTAAATAGTTAAAGGGGCTATCTAACCTTTACAAAATTGATGGACTTTTATACGACCTCATCCCGCCATATGTCCCTCACTTTCCATAGACTTCTATGTGAAGCATAAAAGCATAATCTGATCTGTCAGTGAAGATCCACTACGGGTTCCCCTTACTTATCAGTAGATAAGAAGTCGGGGGAGAATAGGAGTCTTATAGGTAGAGAAGGAAGTATATTTCTCTGATAAGATATACTGCTGAGTTCAATTTGCTTGTACTTAGATATGTTACAGAGTTTATTATATTCACTTGTACTATTGATTTATGCAAAATTGAGATATACTCTTAGATGCATGAATAGAATACAAAATGAATAGTAAAGACTGACACATATTGTAACCGGGCATAACAAGCTTTTGTTTTCCAGTTAATTATATGAGCCAATGTTTTGTCAGTAAATTAACCACAGAAAAAGGCCAAACTTACTGGTTAAAAAGTTACTGATACAAGGGCAGGCTAGGCTCCTATTCCTATTATGATGCAGATCAGCCACAATGCTATATAGGTGGAGGTTTGCACAGGTCCAAAATACTGATGAAGAACCACTCCCACGCCTGCCCTTGTATCAGTAACCTTTAACCAGTAAGTGCGGCCTTTTTTGTGTGATTTTTTTGAGTGATTTGTGTAAATTTTTTCAGTTTTTTTTTTCTTTCTATAATGTTAATGTAGGGGTTTGCAAGAGACTGAGGACCCTTGACGTGGGTTGCAAGCTTGCATATTTTGTCCAAAACATCAACTAATATCTCAAGTCTGGCCTTGTGATGCTGCGGGTGCCCAGGGTGTGCATTTGGGGTGCACGGAGAAGATGCTGGGCAACCCACCTGTTCGAATTGTATGGGCGTCACTAATATGTTGTAAGCCAGCATGGTGCACTACAAATTATCGTGTCACTGCCACCCTTGCATATGCCTTATCTGTATGCAACTATAATACTTGGCAACTACCCTCCTCATGAATAGTAGGTGTTTGAGTTAGTAAATTAACTAGCATAGTGCAATGTTTTAATGGAGTACTCCGCTGCTCAGCATTTGGAACAAACTGTTCCGAACGCTCGAGACGGCACCGGGAGCTTGTGACATCATAGCCCTGCCCCCTCATGACATCCCGCCCCACCCCCTCAATGTAAGTCTATGGGAGGGGGCGTGACAGCTGTCACGCCCCCCTCCCATAGACTTGCATTGAGGGGGTGGGGAGTGATGTCATAAGCGGGTGGGGCTATGATGTCACAAGCTCCCGGTGCCGGCTCCAGCGTTCGGAACAGTTTGTTCCAAACGCTGAGCAGCGGAGTATCCCTTTAAGCAATCAGTTGGAGACCATGAAGAGAGCCTTGAGCAGGAAAGGTTAACCAAACTGTATATACCAAATTGTTTTTAGGAGATAGCAAAGCAAGATATTATATATAATCTATATCTATTCTTCTCTTTTGTTCATTTTTATGAAACCTACTGGTTGCCTCGAAGGACCTATATAAAATGGGATTTTTCATCTGAATTGCTCTTCTATATCTGGTTGCATCCTTTACAGCAAATCTATACAACTCTACCCCACTGTACATGTACAAGAATATGGATGAAACTGTGAATGATCACATTAGTCACCTGTATATAGATAACATAACTGCAGTATATGTGTCACTTATTCCTGTCATCACAACACATGTTATGATAAGAAAAACTGGCAAGTGTAAGGATATGAACAAATCTACAAGGGTCAAATTATGGTGGATAAAGGACTGTGCCAAAGCATCTCCAAAATGACAGATCTAGTGGGTTGTTCTCAGCATTTTGTGGTTAGTGGTTAGGAAGGACAACTGGTAAATCAGTAAAATAATCATTATCAGCCGCACATTGCCCTACGAAAATGGGGATTTTGCGTACAATGATGATGAAATTACAGGGCCATAGTAATAGACCCATTTGAAAGATCATTAAACGAGTGCCAATCTAGATTGGTGCTTGTAATTGGCACCTACTTAAAGTATTGGTTTGCCAAGTATTAAGTTGCCAAGATCTCAATGTACTGGTGAAGCAAGTTTCCAAGGTCTTAAAGTTGGCATAAGGCCAGGAGCAGTGGCAGCACTGGAGCGGGTGTATGTCTAAGTAACCATTTTATTTTTATTTTTTTGTGTGTGTGTTTGTGTGTGCTTGTGTGTTTGTGTGTGTGTGTGTGTGTGTTTGTGTGTGTGTGTGTGTGTGTGTGTTTGTGTGTGTGTGTGCGGGGGGGGGGGGGGGGGTCTGGCTAACCCCACTTGTCATTTTTCTTCAAATCAGAATTACCTAATAGGGCATATGATATAAAAACCAAATAACCTCTTCATAAGGTCTTATTAACCCATACTCTTTGTCGTCCCACATTTTTTTTTTTTTTACCTGTTTCACAATGTTTTTATTGAATTTTATAAACATAAGAAATGTAACATATAACATATTATGACATCAGATGTGTCAGAGTTTACATATGAACATGCATAATAACCTTGACTGGTGGAGCATAATTGTTCATCCAAACAGTGTTATGCATATTCACAAAGGATCTATCAGGTCCAAAGGGACCTTAATTGAAATTTGAGAGCAAGAAAATAACAATAAGAAGGAAAACAATAAAACAATAAAATAGTGAGTCTCCATAACTTCTACAAAATCAATCAAAATTGCTGAATCAGGCAGTTGTCTGGTATTTGGTAGAATTCAGAATCGAGGTGTCACAAGGGTGTCACAAGGGTCAGCCGTCTTATACACTCGAAGAACCGCTCTTTTGTGTGTAGTAAGCTAAATTGTATCATAACTTAGTTTAGATAGTAAGGGTCTATGGGGGTTTATAAAGCTTAATCCAGGATTCCCATGAGGCTGTACACTCATCTCTTTTTCCCTTTTGACCAAAAAGTATTAGCTCATAGTTATAATGAGATAGCAGTGTATTTATTAATTCGTTAATGTGGCTCCCTAAAACATATCTTTCTCACTTGTCCGGCCATAGTTACCTTTGTTTCAGAAGTAAAAAGTATGATTTTGAAATTGATCCCTCGTTGCTCACAACCTAAAGATGAATTACTTCTATTACTTCTGGGTCTGGAAGATCTCCCAAAAAACATACAAACTCCGATTGTACACATATGTTTGTCATATAAAATGTTACTAGTCGTCCCACATTTTAATCCCCTCCTGTCTCTATGCAATCAAATCTCACCTTCTAGGTCTGTCTTCAAGGCCAAGTTTACATGACTATATCATAGCATATGCATTAGGCTACAACAGTCTGACCACCCTGGACTGATCTGTAAAAAGAATTGACCACCGCTTACAGCCAGGCAGAATCTAGGTGAAGAATTGGAAACATCTTAGACTTTGAACCTGTTTGTTCCTGGCTCTAAGCCTCAGAAACATTAATTTATAAAAACAAAAAAAAAAAGTAAAGAAAGAAAACTGCTAAATAAAAGATGCAAACCATTATAATTTTATAGCTTTTTTTGTAGTTTAAAATTATTATAAAGAAAGATATTAAAACTGTATTTTTCACAGATAGAATTGGATGAACAATATAAATAAAGTGTAGTTTCTCCTATAATTCTGCCATCACGCAATATAATCCTTACAAAACACATTGGGGGAGATTTATCAGAACCTGTGCAAAGAAAAAGTTGCCCAGTTGCCCATAGCAACCAATCAGAGTGCTTATTTAATTTTGCAGAGGCCTTGTTAGGCTCCTTTCACACTATATTATTGTTCCTTTTATGAACTTCCGCCAGAAGTTCCGTCACTATATCGGGGAAAACCGGCCGTTACAAAACCCCTGATGGCCACGACTAAATCGCATTGCAGCCTATGGGGTTTTGTAACTGCCCATTTGCACCCGTATATGCCCGTAATTCCTTACGGACGTTATATAGTGACGGGACATCGTGGTGGAAAAATTACTGGACATCGGGACATATTTTTAACTAAAATAATGTAAAACATTTTGGTCACTTCATATGCCATAAAAAAAAATATATATATATATATATATATATATATATATATATATATATAAAAAATATTTTAAAAAAATGGTACCAATAAAAACTACAGACCATGGCCAAAAAATAAGCCAGTCACTGAGTCTGCACAGTCACTGCTATTCACATCTGTATATATACTAGAGTGCAATGCTCTGCACATACCCCCCATGTATAGCATTGTGTTTACTACACACACTGCTATTATACATGGGGAGTATGTGCAGAGCATTGCACCCTAGTGTCTGTACATTCCTATGTTAGCGGGAGTGGGCTGGATTGGACAAACATTTTAGCGGGAGCGGGCGTGATTGGTCAAAAAAGTCATCGGGAGCGGGCGAAAGCAGGATTAAAAAACCAGTCCCGCGCAGGGCTCTACTCTGTATCACCATAATGGAGCTCTAGCTGAAATTTGGATACATTATATTATTCAGTACAGAATCTTGGACCTATTAATACTAAAAAAATGATAGTCAAGGATAAACTCTAATGGACACTGAACACAGAAGCATACGTGAGGCATCTGCTGCTGCTATAAATGTATAGAAAAGCATTTAAGAATAGAAACATTACATTACAGGTTAATATAATCATCTGAGTCCAAGCTTGGACTAGTTAGAAATCCATATTTCTATTGAACACATAAACTATAATTTCTTAATTGAGTTTGGCCTTGCGCATGGCTCTATTTAGACCTTGATCTCTCAATCCAGAGTCAGAGGCAGCAAATTATATACAGAGTTCATGTGGCTAATAAAAAAAATAATAAAAAGAGCAATTCTGTCCAAGGATTCAGTAATACAAGGAATATACATACAATGGGGCAAAAAAGTATTTAGTCAGCCACCAATTGTGCAAGTTCTCCCACTTAAAAAGATGAGAGAGGCCTGTAATTTACATTATAGGTATACCTCAACTATGAGAGACATAATGAGAAAAAAAAATATCCATAAAATCACATTGTCTGATTTTTAAAGAATGTATTTTCAAATTATGATGGAAAATAAGTATTTGGTCAATAACAAAAGTTAATCTCAATACTTTGTTATATATCCTTTGTTGGCAATGACAGAGGTCAAATGTTTTCTGGAAGCCTTCACAAGGTTTTCACACACTGTTGCTGGTATTTTGGCCCATTCCTCTATGCAGATCTCCTCTAGAGCTGTAATGTTTTGGGGCTGTTGCTTGGCAGCACAGACTTTCAACTCTCTCCAAAGGTTTTCTATGGGGTAGAGATCTGGAGACTAGCTAGGCCAACGAAGCCACTCCTTTGTTGCCCGAGCGGTGTGTTTGGGATCGTTGTCATGCTTAAAAACCCAGCCCCGTTTCATCTTCAATGCCCTTGCTGATGGAAGGAGGTTTTCACTCAAAATCTCATGACACATGGCCCCATTTATTCTTTCCTTTACAAGGATCAGTCGTCCTGGTCCCTTAGCAGAAAAACAGCCCCAAAGCATGATGTTTCCACCCCCATGCTTCACAGTACGTATGATGTTCTTTGGATGCAACTCAGCATTCTTTCTCCTCCAAACACAATGAGTTGAGTTTTTACCAAAAAGTTCTACTTTGATTTCATCTGATCATATGACATTCTCCCAATACTCTTCTGGATCATTCACATGCTCTCTAGCAAACTTCAGATGGGCCTGGACATGTACTGGCTTAAGCAGGGGGACATGTCTGGCACTGCATGATTTGTGGTTCTGGGATTTTTGCTCACCGTTCATGTGATCATTTTGACACCACGGGGTGAGATCTTGCGTGGAGCCCAAGATCGAGGGAGATTATCAGTGGTCTTGTATGTCTTCCATTTTCTAATAATTGCTCCCACAGTTGATTTATTCACACCAAGCTGCTTGCCTATTGCAGATTCCGTCTTCCCAGCCTGGTGCAGGTCTACAATTTTGTTTCTGATGTCCTTTGACAGCTCTTTGGTCTTGGCCATAGTGGAGTTTGGAGTGTGACTGTTTGAGGTTGTGGACAAGTGTTCAAAGTTCAAAGAGGTGTCATTAATACAGGTAATGAGTGGAGGACAGAGGAGACTTTTATAGATGTTACAGATCTGTGAGAGCCAGAAATCTTGCTTGTTTTAAGGTGACCAAATACTTATTTTCCACCATAATTTGCAAATAAATTCTTTAAAAATCTTTTTAAAATTTTTTTTCTCCTTATGTCTCTCATAGTTGAGGTATACATATGATGAAAATTACAGGCCTCTCATCTTTTTAAGTGGGAGAACTTGCACAATTGGTGGCTGACTAAATACTTTTTTGCCCCACTTTATAAGAAGCTCTTACGGCATCTTATTTTACACATGCATTATTAAACAGTTTGACATTTGGAGATGGGAAAACAAGGCTTACTTACAATTCACACTCCCACATAACACTGCCATTAAAGGGACCAAACGTAATGCAAGTTTTGTTATGTTATAATTTCACAACTTTTCCTCAACATTGAGTAATTCCAAGTTTTTTTTCTCTACTTTAGTTGTAAAAACATTTATCATTAAATAAAATAATTTCCCTCGTGTTTGAGGCCACACATTAAACATTGTTCTGTGTCATATTTGTGATTTGTGTATTTGTTGTGAGGTAAAAATAAGCTAGTTGAACAGCCTGTGAGGCTAGGATCACACTGTGTTCAGGCAGTACAGAAGAAGGTAAAAAGTTATACTGTAGCATATTCACAGCGGGCACATTCAGTTTAATGGACCAAACATAGTCTACTAGGTCCTTTTTCTAAATGTACTTTTATTGTTCAGGATGGGAAAAGAAATGCTGTGCTTTTGTGTTCTGCAAAACAGAAAAACACATTACGAAACCATGTATAAACTAGTAGCATGCATGTTGTCCAGTAAACTCAATGAGCCTGCTGTGACTATACCGCGTGTACATTGGGATACCATTTTGCCAATATGCCAACATATACCTCCAATTGTGTGAACCCAGCCTAGATGTGGTTATTTCATAATTTTTGCCAAGGGTTCAAGGGCTGTAGTAATATACATAATATACATTGTGGCTATAAGTATTATTCAGTTTGTAATATGTTTTAGATGAAAGTATTAAATAAAAATGTGGTTTGGGGGGCCCTTAGTTTTTCCCCAAGGGTTAGTAAATAAGTAAGTATAGCCAGATACCTTGCTAGATAGAAGTTTCTGATTTACTTTACCTTATTTATATATATAAAACTCAACGTGTGTGTGTATGTGTGTGTATGTGTGTGTATGTATGTGTGTGTGTGTGTATGTGTGTGTGCGTATGTGTGTGTGTGTGTGTGTGTATGTATGTGTATGTGTGTATGTGTGTGTGTATGTTCCAGCATCACGTCCAAACGGCTAAAGATATTAACATGAAACTTGGCACACATGTTACTTATATGTCCACAACAAACATTGGATAGGTAATTTAACCCTTACTCACCCCCATTTGCCAGGGGTAGGGTTTTTGTTTAAAGTCTGACACAAGTCTATGGGAAATATATGTGTTACGCCGAGCGCTCCGGGTCCCCGCTCCTCCCCGGAGCGCTCGCTTCACTCTCCCCGCGGCATCGCTCCGGTCACGTCCTCTGACCCGGGGCGCTGCGATTCCGCTGCCAGCCGGGATGCGATTCGCGATGCGGGTAGCGCCCGCTCGCGATGCGCACCCCGGCTCCCCTACCTGACTCGCTCTCCGTCTGTTCTGTCCCGGCGCGCGCGGCCCCGCTCCCTAGGGCGCGCGCGCGCCGGGTCTCTGCGATTTAAAGGGCCACTGCGCCGCTGATTGGCGCAGTGGTTCCAATTAGTGTGTTCACCTGTGCACTTCCCTATATCACCTCACTTCCCCTGCACTCCCTTGCCGGATCTTGTTGCCTTAGTGCCAGTGAAAGCGTTCCTTGTGTGTTCCTTGCCTGTGTTTCCAGACCTTCTGCCGTTGCCCCTGACTACGATCCTTGCTGCCTGCCCCGACCTTCTGCTACGTCCGACCTTGCTTTTTGCCTACTCCCTTGTACCGCGCCTATCTTCAGCAGCCAGAGAGGTGAGCCGTTGCTAGTGGATACGACCTGGTCACTACCGCCGCAGCAAGACCATCCCGCTTTGCGGCGGGCTCTGGCGAAAACCAGTAGTGGCTTAGAACCGGTCCACTAGCACGGTCCACGCCAATCCCTCTCTGGCACAGAGGATCCACTACCTGCCAGCCGGCATCGTGACAGTAGATCCGGCCATGGATCCCGCTGAAGTTCCTCTGCCAGTTGTCGCTGACCTCACCACGGTGGTCGCCCAGCAGTCACAACAGATAGCGCAACAAGGCCAACAGCTGTCTCAACTGACCGTTATGCTACAACAGTTACTACCACAGCTTCAGCAGTCATCTCCTCCGCCAGCTCCTGCACCTCCTCCGCAGCGAGTGGCCGCTCCTGGGATACGCTTATCCTTGCCGGATAAATTTGATGGGGACTCTAAGTTTTGCCGTGGCTTTCTTTCCCAATGTTCCCTGCATCTGGAGATGATGTCGGACCTGTTTCCCACTGAAAGGTCTAAGGTGGCTTTCGTAGTCAGCCTTCTGTCCGGAAAAGCCCTGTCATGGGCCACACCGCTCTGGGACCGCAATGACCCCGTCACTGCCTCTGTACACTCCTTCTTCTCGGAAATCCGAAGTGTCTTTGAGGAACCTGCCCGAGCCTCTTCTGCTGAGACTGCCCTGTTGAACCTGGTCCAGGGTAATTCTTCCGTTGGCGAGTATGCCGTACAATTCCGTACTCTTGCTTCAGAATTGTCCTGGAATAATGAGGCCCTCTGCGCGACCTTCAAAAAAGGCCTATCCAGCAACATTAAAGATGTTCTGGCCGCACGAGAAATTCCTGCTAATCTACATGAACTTATTCACCTAGCCACTCGCATTGACATGCGTTTTTCCGAAAGGCGTCAGGAACTCCGCCAAGATATGGACTCTGTTCGCACGAGGCGTTTCTTCTCCTCTGCTCCTCTCTCCTCTGGTCCCCTGCAATCTGTTCCTGTGCCTCCCGCCGTGGAGGCTATGCAGGTCGACCGGTCTCGCCTGACACCTCAAGAGAGGACACGACGCCGTATGGAGAACCTCTGCCTGTACTGTGCTAGTACCGAACACTTCCTGAGAGATTGTCCTATCCGTCCTCCCCGCCTGGAAAGACGTACGCTGACTCCGCACAAAGGTGAAACAGTCCTTGATGTCTACTCTGCTTCTCCACGTCTTACTGTGCCTGTGCGGATGTCTGCCTCTGCCTTCTCCTTCTCTACAGTGGCCTTCTTGGACTCTGGATCTGCAGGAAATTTTATTTTGGCCTCTCTCGTCAACAGGTTCAACATCCCGGTGACCAGTCTCGCCAGACCCCTCTACATCAATTGTGTAAATAATGAAAGATTGGACTGTACCATACGTTTCCGCACGGAGCCCCTTCTTATGAGCATCGGATCTCATCATGAGAGGATTGAACTTTTGGTCCTCCCCAATTGCACCTCGGAAATTCTCCTTGGACTTCCCTGGCTTCAACTTCATTCCCCTACCCTGGATTGGTCCACTGGGGAGATCAAGAGTTGGGGGTCCTCTTGTTCCAAGAACTGTCTAAAACCGGTTCCCAGTAACCCTTGCCGTAACTCTGTGGTTCCTCCAGTAACCGGTCTCCCTAAGGCCTATATGGACTTCGCGGATGTTTTCTGCAAAAAACAAGCTGAGACTCTACCTCCTCACAGGCCTTATGATTGCCCTATCGACCTCCTCCCGGGCACTACTCCACCCCGGGGCAGAATTTATCCTCTCTCTGCCCCAGAGACTCTTGCCATGTCCGAATACGTCCAGGAGAATCTAAAAAAGGGCTTTATCCGTAAATCCTCCTCTCCTGCCGGAGCCGGATTTTTCTTTGTGTCCAAAAAAGATGGCTCCCTATGTCCTTGCATTGACTACCGCGGTCTTAATAAAATCACGGTTAAGAACCGCTACCCCTTACCCCTCATCTCTGAACTCTTTGATCGCCTCCAAGGTGCCCACATCTTCACTAAATTGGACTTAAGAGGCGCCTATAACCTCATCCGCATCAGAGAGGGGGACGAGTGGAAAACGGCATTTAACACCAGAGATGGACACTTTGAGTATCTGGTCATGCCCTTTGGACTGTGCAACGCCCCTGCCGTCTTCCAAGACTTTGTCAATGAAATTTTTCGTGATCTGTTATACTCCTGTGTTGTTGTATATCTGGACGATATCCTAATTTTTTCTGCCAATCTAGAAGAACACCGCCAGCATGTCCGTATGGTTCTTCAGAGACTTCGTGACAACCAACTCTATGCCAAAATTGAGAAATGTCTGTTTGAATGCCAATCTCTTCCTTTTCTAGGATATTTGGTCTCTGGCCAGGGACTACAGATGGATCCAGACAAACTCTCTGCCGTCTTAGATTGGCCACGCCCCTCCGGACTCCGTGCTATCCAACGCTTTTTGGGGTTCGCCAATTATTACAGGCAATTTATTCCACATTTTTCTACCATTGTGGCTCCTATCGTGGCTTTAACCAAAAAAAATGCTGATCCCAAGTCCTGGCCTCCTCAAGCAGAAGACGCCTTTAAACGACTCAAGTCTGCCTTTTCTTCGGCTCCCGTCCTCTCCAGACCTGACCCTTCCAAACCCTTCCTATTGGAGGTTGATGCCTCCTCAGTGGGAGCTGGAGCTGTTCTTCTACAAAAAAATTCTTCCGGGCATGCTGTCACTTGTGGTTTTTTCTCTAGGACCTTCTCTCCAGCGGAGAGGAACTACTCCATCGGGGATCGAGAGCTTCTAGCCATTAAATTAGCACTTGAGGAATGGAGGCATCTGCTGGAGGGATCAAGTTCTCCTGTTATTATCTACACCGACCACAAGAACCTCTCCTACCTCCAGTCTGCCCAACGGCTGAATCCTCGCCAGGCCCGGTGGTCTCTGTTCTTTGCCCGATTTAATTTTGAGATTCACTTTCGTCCTGCCGATAAGAACATTAGGGCCGATGCTCTCTCTCGTTCCTCGGATGCCTCAGAAGTTGAACTCTCTCCGCAACACATCATTCCACCTGACTGCCTGATCTCCACTTCTCCTGCCTCCATCAGGCAGACTCCTCCAGGAAAGACCTTTGTTTCTCCTCGCCAACGCCTCGGAATCCTCAAATGGGGTCACTCCTCCCATCTCGCAGGTCATGCGGGTATCAAGAAATCTGTGCAACTCATCTCCCGCTTCTATTGGTGGCCGACTCTGGAGACGGATGTTGTGGACTTTGTGCGAGCCTGCACTATCTGTGCCCGGGATAAGACTCCTCGCCAGAAGCCCGCTGGTTTTCTTCATCCTCTGCCTGTCCCCGAACAGCCTTGGTCTCTGATTGGTATGGATTTTATTACTGATTTACCCCCTTCCCGTGGCAACACTGTTATTTGGGTGGTCGTTGATCGATTCTCCAAAATGGCACATTTCATCCCTCTTCCTGGTCTTCCTTCTGCGCCTCAGTTGGCTAAACAATTTTTTGTACACATTTTTCGTCTTCACGGGTTGCCTACGCAGATTGTCTCGGATAGAGGCGTCCAATTCGTGTCTAAATTCTGGAGGGCTCTCTGTAAACAACTCAAGATTAAATTAAATTTTTCTTCTGCATATCATCCCCAGTCCAATGGACAAGTAGAAAGGATTAACCAGATCTTGGGTGATTATTTGCGACATTTTGTTTCCTCCCGCCAGGATGACTGGGCAGATCTCCTCCCATGGGCCGAATTCTCGTATAACTTCAGGGTCTCTGAGTCTTCCTCCAAATCCCCATTTTTCGTGGTGTACGGCCGTCACCCTCTTCCCCCCCTCCCTACTCCCTTGCCCTCTGGTCTGCCCGCTGTGGATGAAATTTCTCGTGACCTTTCCATCATATGGAGAGAGACCCAAAATTCTCTCTTACAGGCTTCATCACGCATGAAGAAGTTCGCGGATAAGAAAAGAAGAGCTCCCCCCGTTTTTTCCCCTGGAGACAAGGTATGGCTCTCCGCTAAATATGTCCGCTTCCGTGTCCCTAGCTACAAGTTGGGACCACGCTATCTTGGTCCTTTCAAAATTTTGTGTCAAATTAATCCTGTCTCTTATAAACTTCTTCTTCCTCCCTCTCTTCGTATCCCTAATGCCTTTCACGTCTCTCTTCTCAAACCACTCATCCTCAACCGTTTTTCTCCCAAATCTGTTCCTCCCACTCCTGTTTCCGGCTCCTCGGACATCTTCTCGGTCAAAGAAATTTTAGCTGCCAAAAAGGTCAGAGGGAAAAATTTTTTTTTAGTGGACTGGGAGGGTTGTGGTCCTGAAGAGAGATCCTGGGAACCTGAGGACAACATCCTAGACAAAAGTCTGCTCCTCAGGTTCTCAGGCTCTAAGAAGAGGGGGAGACCCAAGGGGGGGGGTACTGTTACGCCGAGCGCTCCGGGTCCCCGCTCCTCCCCGGAGCGCTCGCTTCACTCTCCCCGCGGCATCGCTCCGGTCACGTCCTCTGACCCGGGGCGCTGCGATTCCGCTGCCAGCCGGGATGCGATTCGCGATGCGGGTAGCGCCCGCTCGCGATGCGCACCCCGGCTCCCCTACCTGACTCGCTCTCCGTCTGTTCTGTCCCGGCGCGCGCGGCCCCGCTCCCTAGGGCGCGCGCGCGCCGGGTCTCTGCGATTTAAAGGGCCACTGCGCCGCTGATTGGCGCAGTGGTTCCAATTAGTGTGTTCACCTGTGCACTTCCCTATATCACCTCACTTCCCCTGCACTCCCTTGCCGGATCTTGTTGCCTTAGTGCCAGTGAAAGCGTTCCTTGTGTGTTCCTTGCCTGTGTTTCCAGACCTTCTGCCGTTGCCCCTGACTACGATCCTTGCTGCCTGCCCCGACCTTCTGCTACGTCCGACCTTGCTTTTTGCCTACTCCCTTGTACCGCGCCTATCTTCAGCAGCCAGAGAGGTGAGCCGTTGCTAGTGGATACGACCTGGTCACTACCGCCGCAGCAAGACCATCCCGCTTTGCGGCGGGCTCTGGCGAAAACCAGTAGTGGCTTAGAACCGGTCCACTAGCACGGTCCACGCCAATCCCTCTCTGGCACAGAGGATCCACTACCTGCCAGCCGGCATCGTGACAATATGTTACTGCATAACTTCCAAACGGCTGGAGATATTTTGATAATACTTGGTCACATGTATGTCAACTTAAAATATAGGATAGTTAATTTAACCCTTAACTACCCCCATTTGTGAGGGTCGGGGATTTTGTTTAAAGTCCCATGCAAGTCAATGGGAAATGTATGTTCTCACATAACTTCCGTATGGCTGGAGATATTTCAATACCTAGTACACATCTTACAGTTTGGGATATGAGGACGGGATAGGAGGTCAGGATAGGAGGTCGAGATAGGAGGACAGGATGGTCGGGATAGGAGGTCAAGATAGGAGGTCGAGTTAGTAGGTCGGGATAGGAGGACCGGATATGAGGACGGGATAGGAGGTGGAGATAGGAGGACGGGATATGAGGACAGGATAGGAGGATGGGATAGGAGGTCGAGATAGGAGGACTGGATAGGAGGACTGGATAGGAGGACGGGAAAGGAGGTTGGGATAGGAGGACGGGATAGGAGGTCGGGATAGGAGGTCGGGATAAGAGGTCAGGATAGAAGGTCGAGATAGGAGGTCGAGATAGGAGGATGGGATATGAGGACGGGATAGGAGGATGGGATAGGAGGTCGGGATAGGAGGACGGGATAGGAGGATGGGATAGGAGGACTGGATAGGAGGTCGTGGTATGAGGACGGGATATGACCACGGGATATGGGGTTAGGATAGGACAACAATCTATGGGGATGGGATAAGAAGTCAAAAGCTTCCTCCTTTGTTGATTTTCCTCCCCAACAAGGATTAGGAAGGAAAAACCGGGCAACGCCAGGGACTCAGCTAGTCTACATATATAAAACTCAATGTGTGTATGTGTATGTTCCAGTATCACGTCCAAACGGCTAAAGATATTAACATGAAACTTGGCACACATGTTACTTATATGTCAACAACAAACATAAGATAGGTAATTTAACTCTTACTCACCCCCATTTGCCAGGGTTGGGGTATTTGTTTAAAGTCCCATACAAGTCTATGGGAAATATATGTTACTGCATAACTTCCAAACGGCTGGAGATATTTCTATAATACTCGATCACATGTTACTTATATGTCCACTTAAAATATAGGATAGTTAATTTGACCCTTAACTGCCCCCATTTGTGACGGTCGAGGTTTTTGTTTAAAGTCCCAAGCAAATCAATGGGAAATGTATTTACTTGGTCACATGTTACTTATATGTCAAATAAAGATATGATAGCTAAATTAACCATTACCTACACCCTTATATAAAATATGTTTTTTTTTTTTTACTTCAAGTCCCATGGAAGTATATGGGACTTCCAATACCTTACTCCACAAGCTCCGCTCGGCATCTCCTGGTGAATGTGTCAATCCGGCTTGCAAGCCACACTCCATCTCACAAAGACATGCCCACATTGTAAGCCCACCCCTTTTATTATTTACCCTTTTTGTGCATCGGTCTGGCTTGCAAATCACTCCCAGTCCCACAAAGCCACATCCCCTTTTATTTTCAGCTTACAATTTCTTCATCACAAATTAGTCCCACCTGAGGACAGGATATGAGGATGGGGCATAAAAATGGGATATGAGGTCAGGATATGAAGACAGGATAGGAGGATGGGATATAAAGAAGGCATATGAGGTCGGAATATGAAGACGGGATGTGAGGACGGGATATGAGGATGGGATATGAGGTCGGGATATGAGGACAGGATATGGGGTCAAGATAGAAGGACGGAAAATGAGGTTGCGATATGAGGACGGAATATGAGGACGGGATAGGAGGTCGAGATAGGAGGTTGAGATATGAGGATGGGATATGAGGTCGGAATATGAGGATGGGATATGAGGTTGCGATAGGAGGATTGGATAGGAGGTCAGGATATGAGAACGGGATATGAGGTCGAGATAGGAGGTCGGGATAGGAGATCAGGATAGGAGATCAAGATATGAGGTTGGGATATGAGGACAGGCTATGAGGTCGAGATAGGAAGACGGGATAGGGGGAAGGGATATGAGGTCAAGATAGAAGGTCGGGATATGAGGACAGAATAGGAGGACGAAATATGAGGTCGAGATATGAGGACGGAATAGGAAGCCAGGATATGAGGTTGAGATATGATGACGGGATATGAGGTCGGGATATAAGGACAGGACATGAGGTTGAGATATGAGGACGGGATATAGGGTTGGGATATGACAACAATATATGAGGACGGCATATGAAGTCAAAAGCTTCCACCTTTGTTGATTTTCCTCCCCAACAAGGATTAGGAAGGAAAAACCGGGCAGCGCTGGGTACTCAGCTAGTAATATATATAAAACTCAATGTGTGTGTGTATGTGTATGTGTGTTTGAATGTTCTAGCATCACGTCTAAACGGCTACAGATATTAACATGAAACTTGGCACACATGTTACTTATATGTCAACAACAAACATAAGATAGGTAATTTAACCCTTACTCACCCCCATTTGCCAGGATCGGTGTTTTTGTTTAACCCCTTAAGGACTCAGGGTTTTTCAGTTTTTGCACTTTCGTTTTTTCCTCCTTACCTTTTAAAAATCATAACCCTTTCAATTTTCCACCTAAAAATCCATATTATGGCTTATTTTTTGCGTCACCAATTCTACATTGCAGTGACATTAGTAATTTTACCCAAAAATTCACAGTGAAATGGAAAAAAAATCATTGTGCGACAAAATAGAAGAAAAAACGCCATTTTGTAACTTTTGGGGGCTTCCGTTTCTATGCAGTGCATATTTCGGTAAAAATGACACCTTATCATTATTCTGTAGGCCCATACAGTTAAAATAATACCCTACTTATATAGGTTTGATTTTTTCGTACTTCTGGAAAAAATCATAACTACATGCAGGAAAATTTATACGTTTAAAAATGTCATCTTCTGACCCCTATAACTTTTTTATTTTTCCACATACAGGGTGGTCTGAGGACTAATTTTTTGTGCCGTGATCTGAAGTTTTTATCGGTATGATTTTTGTTTTGATCGGACTTTTTGATCACTTTTTATTCCTTTTTTAATGGTATAAAAAATGACCAAAATACGCTTTTTTGAACGTTGGAATTTTTTTGCGCGTACGCCATTGACCGTGCGGTTTAATTAATGATATATTTTTATAATTTGGACATTTACGCACGCGGCGATACCACATATGTTTATTTTTGTTTTTATTTCAAACTTTTATTAGGGAAGGGGTTAAATGACATTTATTAACACTTTTTTTTTACTTTTTTTTGCAGTGTTATAGGTCCCATAGGGACCTATAACACTGCACACACTGATCTCTTACACAAATCTTACACACGCCTCTTACACACGCCTGTAATCAGTGTTATCGGTGCTTGACTGCTCCTGCCTGGATCTCAGGCACGGAGCAGTCATTTGTCGATCGGACACCGAGGAGGCAGGTAAGGGCCCTGCCGGTGTCCTGTAAGCTGTTTGGGACGCCGCGATTTCGGTCCCGAACAGCCCGACTGAGCAGCCGGGATACTTTCACTTTCACTTTAGAAGCGGCTGTCAGCTTTGACCGCCGCTTCTAAAGGGTTAATACGGCACATTGCCGTGATCGGTGATGTGTGGTATTAGCCGTGGGTCCCGGCCATTGATGAGTGCCGGGACCGACGCGATGTGATGCGGGGTAAATATACATCCTGCGTCGTTAAGGGGTTAAAGTCCTATACAAGCCTATGGGAAATATATGTTGCTGCATAACTTCCAAACGGCTGGAGATATTTCGATAATACTTGGTCACATGTTACTTATATGTCCCCTAAAAATATAGGATAGTTAATTTAACCCTTAACGACCCCCATTTGTGAAGGTCGGGGTTTTGTTTAAAGTCCCATGCAAATCTACTTGAAATGTATGTTCCCACAATAACTTCTGTATGGCGGGAGATATTTCAATAATACCTTGTACACATATTACTTATATGTTAAATAAAAATATATAATAGTTAAATTAACCCTTACCTACACCCTTAGATAAAAGAAGGGTTTTTGTTTCAAGTCCCATGCAGGTATATGGGACTTCCAGTACCTTACTTCACAAGCTCCGCTCTGCATCTCCTGGTGAATGTGTAAGTCCAGCTTGCAAGCCACGACCCATCTCACAAAGACTTGGCCACTGTTTAAGCCCCACCCCTTTTATTCTCTACCTTTTTGTACATCAGTCTGGCGTGCAAATCACGCCCAGTCCCACAAAGCCAGGATATGAGGATAGGACATAAGGACAGGCTATGAGGACAATATATGAGGACAAAGTTGGGACATGAGTACGGAACATAAGGACGGGATATGAGGTTGGGATATGAGTTCGTGATATGAGGTCAGGATATGAGGATGGGACATGAGAATGAGATATGAGGACTGGATATGAGGTTGGGATATGAGGTCTGTATATGAGGACAAGTTATGAGGTCAGGATATGAGAATGGGATATGGGGACGGGATATGGGGACAGGATATGAGGATGGGACATGAGGACGGGATATGAGGACGGGATATGAGGACGGGATATGACGACAGGATATGAGGTCGAGATATGAGGATGGGATGTGAGGATGGGATATGAGGTTGGAATATGACAACAATATATGAGGATGGGATATGAAGTCAAAAGCTTCCTCCTTTGTTGACTTTCCTCCCCAACAAAGATTAGGAAGGAAAAATGGAGCAGTGCCGGGTACTCAGTTAGTTCTAGATAAGAATGATAGTGCTCGCTTACAAATCCTTACTAGACAGCTTATTATATTGATTTGAGGATCATCCATCCTGCCCCTTAATACCTATATCTTAAATGGGCACTGTCAGATAAAAAAAATACTTTTGATATGTTGTAAAGCCAATAGGTTTTGCAATTGCTTTCATTTGAAATTTTGCAGTATTTCATATTGAAAAAGCCAGTCAAACAACTGACCCCCTGCCTGCTTGGACACATACTAGTCCTGCTGTGTCCATGCATCATCACCTATATCATGGACACACTTCCTTGATTGACAGCTGTGAGCGCAGGGCTCACAGCTGGAGGAAAAGTCCTCCCACTGTCAGCTTGTGTACGCTACTGTCAGTGAGGATAAGCTGGGAGTTAATGCTAATGCTAGGGGAGATATGAACAGACAGCATATTGAGGGAGGGGGCAGAGACCTGCGCAGTGAGGCCACGCCCCCTCCCTTTGGGGGGAATTCAGACTAGTGAGCTAAATTAAAAGTGTAATAAAATAAATAAATAAAGGGGCTAGACACATAAAAATTAGATGTACATGTTCAGGATTAGGTACTGAGTGATATATATAAAAAAAACACCTATATCTTGTGTCACTTGGAGTAAATAAGCGTTCCTACTTAACATAACATGCACACACTGACCACTTTATTAGGCACAGCTTAGGTCGGAACCCCTTTTGCCTTCAGCGCAGTGTACCCCCATCATTTAAGTGTACCCCCATCATTACAACACAACCACCTGCCTAAATGATTGATACTAGACAGGATGTATGAATGCTTTCATGTTGTTTATGCAAAATTCTGACCCTGCCACCCAAATGTTGAAGCTGGAATTCAGGCTCATCAGACGAGGCAACATTCTTCCAGTCTTCTATTGTCCAATTTTGGTGAGCCTGTATGAATTGTAGCCTCAGGTTTCTGTTCTTAGCTGAGAAGTGTGGCACTTTGCTGCTGTAGCCTATCTGCTTCAAGGTTTGATGTGTTGTGGAATCAGAGATGATATTCTGCATACCTTAGCTGTAATGACTTATTTGAGTTACTGTTGCTTTTCTGTAATCTCAAACTGCCGCTCACTGAATATTGTGTCCTTTTTAGATCACTCTCTGGAAACCATAGGGATGGTTGTGCCTGAAAATCTAAGTAGATTAGCAGTTTCTAAAATACTCAAACCCACCCATCTGGCACCAATGACCATGCCACGTTCAATGGTCACTTAAAGTCCCTTTCTTTCCCATTCTGATGCTTGGTTTAAACTTCAGCAAGTTGTCTTGACCATGTATTCATGCCTAAATGTATTGAGTTGCTGCCATGCGATTGATTGGTTGGTTATTTGTGTTAACAAGCAATTAAACAGGTTTACTAATTAAAATGGCCGGTATGTATATATATCAAAGTACTCCACTCTGACAGGATCATTAAAGTACCAGTCATACGCTGGGCCCTACCCCTTTCTTTTCCTGTCAGTAGTTTAATTCTAAAATAATATATTTACACTTTTGTGCTTTTTGCCAACGCTCCTGGCCTCCATTGTAACAGTCATTACACTGATTATCTCTTCTAAACCTTTCACAATTAACACAAACTCGCAGGATACATTGTAAGGCACAGTCACCGCCGCACCACCCACTTATTTTCGCTGTTCATTTTTTCAGTTTTTGCCCAAGCCTATAATTACCTGTCCACGCAAAAATTTGCCTTTAATGTTTTCCATCTTTCTATTTTTATTTAACATGTTAATTACAAATCTGCTAAATGCGCTGACATTCTTTAAAATGTCAAATCCCAGATTTCAGCAAAAAATGCTGCAAGACGGAAAATGCCAAGTGACCAAAACATGGTTGTATTTACCGCCTGAGATAACTTTTGAGACAATACAAAGTAACAGACATCAGATATTCAACGTTCCTTGGACATTTAAATAGCTAAATTGTTTTATTTACTAATTGAATGCATTTACTAATTGAATCAAAAGGATATCAGATAAGATGTATGATTGCAGGGGTCCCGCCGCTGGGGACCTCTGTGATCTCAGTGCAGCCCCTGGCATTCTGTGTTGGGCGCTACCTCAGAGACGGGACGTGACGTCATGACCACACCCCCTAGTGACATCACACCACACCCCTCCATTCATGTCTATGGGAGGGGGCGTGACAGCCATCACGCCCCCTCCCATAGACATGAATGGAGGGGGTGTGGTGTGATATCACTAAGGGCCGTAATCGTGGCGTCACATCCCGTCTCTGAGGCAGCGCTCGGCACAGAATGCCAGGGGCTGCACTGAGATCACAGAGGTCCCCAGTGGCGGGACCCCTGCAATCACACATCTTATCCCCTATTGGATAGGGGATAAGATGTATAAAGCTGGATTACCCCTTTAAATTTAGACTCCTATAATGCTTAAATGATCCATCCTTTTCTATAAGTTCTATAGGACAAATAGAGATAATAGGACATTTTTGTGCCCGGAAAAGTGCCTGTTACATCTGAGGACCCAGTGATTTTGTATGATGCCCGATCTGATGCCTTAACCTGATGTAGAGCTTCGTTTCCCTCAATACTTTCTATGACAATACTTTAGAACGTAGATTATGTAGGATCCAGCTAGTCACCAGGGAAACTGATGAAGGATAGGGTTGTGCAAAGTGAAGATGTTTTCAGGGTATGTACCAAAGGAATTAGCTGAGGGTATGATGCGGGCAATGCTGGCGATGGTTTCAAATAATTGTTATTGTCTGTCTGTTTTGTGCAAGTAGACATAGTAAAATATGGAAGTAAAATGCACGGACATTAACAGTTGTTTGAGAAAATAAATGATCTGCAGTAAAAACACATTCTGGCTCAGTCTTTGTCTACATTGTAATTGCTTCATATGTCTGCATGTGAAGAAAAATGTTCTCTGCGTCCAGCACCCTTTTTTTTTTTTTTTTGGGGGGGGGGGGGGTTTAGAAAGCTTTGTTATTTACTGTTTTAGAATGATTATTTATTATACACAACATACACCATTGATATCCCTGAGATGAATGTAATATCCCATTCAATAAAGCTAACAAAATAAGCAACACAGTCTGTTTCGGTCCCAATTTTCATTTTTGCATTTTCACATTTTATATTTCCACAGAAATGTAAAATAAGTATGCTTAAATTGCCCTATTTTGACCTCTCTAGCTTTTTTATTTTTCCATTTTCAGGGATGTTTTGGGTTCATTTCTTGCTATGGATTCTGTAGGTTTTAGAAGTACTTTCTGATCACTTTTTATTCATTTATATGATTGTCACACTGGGCAGTGATAAGTGCAGCCCTGAACTGACTCCCATCCTCTGTCCCTGTCTTTTGGGGTGCCCATCTCTTTAATAGGGCGGCCCCAACCACAGCGCTTATCTACAAAATACACAGGAATAACAAACCAGAGCCAGGGACAAGGGAAAGATCATTTCATTGCAGGCATTAAACATTTTAATAGTTCGGACATTTCTGCACACAGCGATATCACATGCATGCTTTAAAAAAAATATCCTATTTTCTATTTGCAAACTGGGAAAGGGAGAAGATTTTCATTTTAAAAGTAGAGGGTTTTTTTATAATAAAAAGATAAAAACTTTTTAATTTCTTTTACAGGTATTAAGTGCCCACTTTTTTAAAGGACCTGCACAGAGCAGGCAATGAGACCTCCGGGCATGTAAACCAATTGGACCCCCACATATATGCCAAACAAGTAGGAGGACTGGCATTAAGGCTCTTTAGTGCTGTGATCACTATTGATCATAGCACATAAAGGGGTACTCTGCTGCTCAGCATTTGGAACAAACTGTTCCGAACGCTGAAGCCAGCGCTGGGAGCACATGAGATCATAGCCCAGCCCCCTAATGACATCACGCCCTGCCCCCTCAATGCAAGTCTATGGGAGGGGGCATGACAGCCATCACCCCCCCCCCCTCAAATAGGCTTGCATTGAGGGGGCGGATGTGACATAGTGAGGGGGCGGGGCTATGATGTCAAGAGCTCCCCGCGCTGACTCCAGTGTTCGGTATATTCACATTTATAATCATCAAAAAAATGTATGTCCTGAAAACATGCAGAGAGATGGATAACACAAACACTGGGAGAAGAATACAATGGTAATAGCTGTGTAAAAGATGCCTATAGTATTCCACTTAAATGGCAGAGAGAAATAGTAGCACAGTATTTAAATACAGGTTTACTAACAGTTAGTTTGTTGTTTAGTGTATTAGGTTGGTTTATGAGCTGCGTCTGTGCTTTCCATTGCACCTTTATTTGACTATTTGTGCCAAATATCTGGGGATATCTGAGAAAACAAAGGACATGCCCCTATTAAGAGATTCTGAGCTGCTATGTTGGTGCAAAATCAGGAAAAACCCAACAAAAACACATGAGAAATCTGTCTGGGAAACTCAGAAAAAGGCAGAAAGACAACCCCTACAGTTCCATACATGGGGGCCAATATGTTCGACAAAAAAGTACAGCCTACCTTGAAAAAATTAGTGCTGGAAAACGGTGATTCAAGTTCCCATCTGGACATATACATAAGATAGGTGGGACATGCATCTCATAGACACCTATGGTATATGCTGTGCCCATACACTTATACTGTAGAATATATTATTAGAATATTTCTGTAATTCTCTCACTTATTATCTATATGTGCATTGGTTTATTATCCACAATGTGGGTCCATATAGGAAACACAGTACAGATATTATTTACGTAAAATATTTGCATTTTCATATGTTGTTTTGAAAGGCGGTTTCTATTTCTAGCACAATGGAGCCTGTGGTGTTGACAGCTCTCATCTCTGCTCTCATGAACTGGTTAATGTTCTGATGAGGATGAGCTATTCCTTGGGGTGTAGGGGGTGACAACTTCCTCAGACATTTTAATCAGATTAATTTGATATTCTTCTTTTTTTTATTGAAATCAACATCGAAATCATTTTCCAGAGGGAGACACTAGAGAGACACATGTTCTTCTGCCTTTGAGTTTGTTACTGTTAACCCTTTCAGGGTGAAGCCTTTTTTTTTTTTTTTTTTTAGGTTTTGTTTTTCCTCCTCGCCTTCTAATAGACATAACTCTTTTATTTTTCCACCTACAGACCCATATGAGGGCTTGTTTCTTTGCGTCACCAATTGTACTTTGTAATGACATCACTCATTCTACCAAATGTATAGTGAGACAATTAAAATTTGTAGGATAAAATTAAAAAATCCCCACTATTTTGCAATTTTGGGGCTTCCATTTACACATTATGTTGATTCTGTAGGTCCATATGATTAAAATGATACCCAATTTGAATAGGTTTTGTTTTATTTTACTACTTTAAAAAATAAAGGGATTTATGAGGGCTAATTTTTTGCACCAAGATCTGTAGTTTTAATCGGGACCATTCTTGTTTAATGGCTCCTTTTGATCGCATTTTATTTATTTTTTCTAGTATATGAAGTGATAAAAAATAAGCATTTCTGGACTTTGGATTTTTTTTTTTTAATGCTTGTGCCTTGCAGTTTCAACAAGGCAGTCCCCATCAGCCCGCTGAGCTAGCCAGGAACGGGATTTACCATATTTAGTCGCCGCGATCAACTTTGATTGCGGCGTCTAAAGGGTAATTGCCAGACATCGGCCCGATCGGCGATGTCTGGCATTAGCCGCGGGTCTCGGTTGCTAATAGCAGCTGAGTATGACAACTGATTCCCTATCCACAGGACCCCCACAATCTCCGGAATGGGACCCTGGCTATCTGAGAGGAATCAGTGCTGCAGGCGGCACATGCTTCATTCATTCTCTATGGGAGCACTGAAGAGACCCAACTGCAATACTGGGGCATCTCCAGCACTCCCACAGAAATGAATGGCGCGCACGTCGTCTGTATTGTTTTCTTGTGAAATATGGATGTGAGAGGCTGGCATAATAATGTAATTGGAAATATAGATACTGTGGATTGGCTCTTACATTATGGATGATAATAGGTTGAATAAGCCATGACCACCTCATTGGCTTCATAAGATGTACCTATGATTATCACCCAATCTATTGGACCAGGTATTGTTTATCAATGTAATGTTAATGTGTTATAATGATGATGCCTTGGATTGATTATTACTCATGATTGGTTAGTAGACTGACATCTCTTAATTCAGGCCTTTGATTGGGTTTGGGCTGGTTATCTGCTTCCTGTGACATCACTAAAAAAGTCTTTAAAAAAACCAAACAACACATTTTTTGTGCAGCCATTAGTCCAGAACTCTGAAGAAGCTCTTCTGAGCGAAACATGTTGGGTGAGGGGGGGGGGGGGTAGTTATTTTGGCACTTTATTCATTGTTGCTAGAGGGTGACAGGTGCACTGCAGGCACCAAGTACTACAGTTTTTACATCAAGTATGGAACCAACATTTACATCCAGGTGCTGTCACACTTGTTTCTACTGTAGGTGTTTTTAACATTGCCCTTCACATATTTTCCTTAGATTTTAATCTGTTTACAGTAATAAAAGTTATGTTTTAGGACTGTTTTGGGACTGGGCATTTGTGAAGTTCTACTACCACACACAACCTGAGGACAGGTGTGGTGCTGTGTTTGGAAAAAATCATCTCTGTTTTTCTATTCCTAGATAGGAATAGAAGTTTAAGTTGTTGGGGTTCTTTTTCGTTTTCAGTTTTCTGACTACTGCAGACTGACTTTCATACCACTTTATGGATATTGTTGAACTTTGTGCCACTTTAGGAACTAGGCTGGCAGTCTTATAAGTATTTACCGTAAACGAGCTGTCAGCTCCTATAATTAATCAATAGTATTGACTGATCTTCATCATCATAAATCTACTTATATCATTGTACGACTGTTATAGAAAGGCCCTCATCCTCATTTTATGCCAATTTCCATAAACCATCTATTTCCAGCTGCCAGATCTCACAGCTGATAACTCCCTTCATGCCAGGCAGAAGTGCTGACATATTGGATTTTTCAGCTCATCCATTTCCTGTGGCTGCGCAGGACCTGTAATTAAAGGTGTAATTTTCAGTACCGGATGAAGCATCTTATATTGTGTATGAGGCCTCTCATCTCTATCTTCTTGATCAAAAGCACAGGGAACATATGTTCATTCAGTGCAATACTGATCCTGCATGAGGCGTACTGACTTGAACAGGAGAAGGAGCCTGTATAGTAATGTGTTATAACCTCTCTCTATTTTGTCTGTCCTGAGGCATCAGGAGTATTTTATTACATTGTATAAAGCCTTTTGTTTTACGTTGCTTTTGGTGAAAACAGAATGCATATGAATGCCTTCAAGCATGGAGGGTTATAGTCTTTATACAAATCAGAGATTATAGGGGCACAATCATGGGCATCAATCAATAATGATAACATTCATGATGCGTAATGCTAATAATGCAAGCCTTGTAGTTGTGTCTATAGCAATAGCTTCATAGTAATCTCTACAGTCATATCTTCATAGTAGTCACTATTGTAATAAACCAGTCAGCTGTAATATTAAAACCACTGCCTAATTCTGTGTAGGTTCTCGCTGAGCTATCAAAACATCTGTAATGCATTAAGCTATAGACTCCACAAAACCTCTGAAGGTGCCCCGGGGGTATCTGTCACCAAGATGTTGGTGGCAGATCCTGTAAGTCCTGTAAGTCATGTGGGGCCTCCATGAATGTCAACACTTTGAACGCTTTGTCATGTTTCTCAAACCATTCCTGATAAATGTTTGCAGGACATATTATCCTTGTAAAAATAAAAAAGAAGGCCACTGCCATTATGGAAGATCACTGCCATGAAGGGGTGTACATGGTCTGCAACATGTCAAAGTAACATCCTTATGACTGCTAGGGCCCAGTGTTTTCCAGGAAAACATTGTCCAGAGCATGGCACTATCTCTGCTAGCCTCCTTTTTTCACATAGTACATCCTGGTGCTATCTCTTTTCCATGGAAGCAGCACACATGCATCCTGGCTATGTCTTCCATTGACTCATAACCCAGTTTCGATGCTCAGGTACCCATTATAAATTGGAAAGGAGTCACCCTGGCCACTGTGTATTCTGACACCATTCTACCATATTTACTCGAGTATGAGACGAGTTTTTCAGCCAAGTTTTTCGTGCTGAAAACGCCCCCCTCGGCTTATACTCGAGTGAACTCCGCCTGTCAATCCCTTCATCAGTGGTCTTCAACCTGCGGACCTCCAGATGTTGCAAAACTACAACTCCCAGCATGCTGGGTGTTGTAGTTTTGAAACCTCTGGAGGTCCGCAGGTTGAAGACCACTGCAGCCTTCGTCCCCCCCCCCCCCCGTCCCCTCGCTTTTTGTTTTGTACTCACCTCCCCTTGGCGGGATGTTAGGGTGAGCTGGTCTGGGCCATCTATGCAGCAGGGTCCGTCCAGTGGGGATGGTTAGTCGTTACGGGCTGTCCATATTCACCAGGGGGGGGGGGCCTCTTCTCCGCGCTTCGGCCCCCGTCGTTGCCTTGACGACGATACAATTTTGTAAATTTTGGGGGCTTCCGTTTCTACACAGTACATTTTTCAGTAAAAATAACACCTTATCTTTATTCTGTAGGTCCATACGATTAAAATGATACTCTACTTATATAGGTTTGATTTTGTCGTACTTCTGGAAAAAATCATAACTACATGCAGGAAAATGTATACGTTTAAAATTGTCATTTTCTGACCCCTATAACTTTTTTATTTTTCTGCATATGGGGCGGTATGAGGACTCATTTTTTGCGCTGTGATCTGAAGTTTTTAGTGGTACCATTTGTATTTGTATTGATCTGACTTTTTGATCGCTTTTTATACATTTTTTCATGATATAAAAAGAGACGAAAAATACGTTATTTCGGACTTTGGGATTTTTTTGCGCATACGCCATTGACCGTGTGGTTTAATTAATGATACATTATAGTTCGGACGCGGCGATACCACATATGTTTATATTAATTTTTATTTATATGTTTTTTTTAATGGGAAAAGGGGGGTGATTCAAACTTTTATTAGGGAAAGGGTTAAATGACATTTATGAACTTTTTTTTACACTTTTTTTTTGCAGTGTTATGGCTCCCATAGGGGGCTATAACATTGCACACACTGATCTTATACCCTGCTCACTGCAAAGCCATCGCTTTGCATTGATCAGTGTTATTGATCTATTGCTCACGCCTGCATCTCAGGCTTGGAGCAATCAATCGCCGAAGGGACACGCTGGAGGAAGGTAAGAAGACCTCCGCTCGTGTCCCAGCTGATCGGGACTCCACATTTTCACTGCGGTGGTCCAGATCAGCCCCACTGAGCAACCGGGCAGCTTTCACTTTCAACGCCGCATCTAAAGGGTTAATAGCGCGCGGCACCGCGATCGCTGCCACGCACTAGTAGCCCCAGGTCCCGGCTTCAGATACATGCTGGGACCGACTCGATATGACGCGGGGTCACCGCGTGACCCCGCGATATATCGCGGGAGCCGGCCAAGGGCGTAAATATACGTCCTTGGTCATTAAGGGGTTAAAGGGGTTATCCACCATAAGGTGATTTTAGTACGTACCTGGCAGGCAGTAATGGACATGCTTAGGAAGGATCTGCGCTTGTCTTGGGGCTAAATGGCTATGTCATGAGATTACCATAACACTGTGGCTAGCTTTTTGTGAACTTGTATTTCCTGTTTGACTTTTCTTTTTTTGACTGCAAATCCCGCAATTACATTTTCCTCCCTCCCACACATCAGCCACCCCACCCATTGAAACATAAATGAGCTGCATCCATTCAAATCAGTGTGGTTTTCAATCAGGGTGCATACAACTGTTGCAGATTGATCTCTCTCCCACCAAGCGATCGCTCCACCCATTGAAACAGACAGGCTCCCTGTCATCAGCTGACTAGTGAGTCAGGTCTCGGCCGCATTGCAAGCTGGGAAAACTCCGAGACAACAGTCATTTTGTATGCTGGTAAAAATAAATAGTGGGTTGAAAATCACAGAAGAATTGTGAGAAAACCATCACACACAGGTACAGACACTATATTATGAACTGCACTAACTTTACAGCCCCTATAGCATTGTCAAATTAAAAAAATTCCTGGTATACCCCTTTAAGATAATCCACTGCCAGAGGTGTCTGACAGATTCTTCCCCTCTTTTACTGAAAACATTTGCAGCAAAGCATGCATGTGTATGGGGGATAGCTGTCAGCTGAACAGCATTAGGCTAATAGTTATTGATGATCTATGGGCAGGGCAAAAGTCCTGGAGGAATGCGTGGGAACTGAGTTCCTGCACTTTTTCCACAGCAGGAACACCATTCCCATTAGCAGGAGTCTGGCAGGACCAGCCCTTGAGTGGAAATCTCTTTTACCCACTTCCGAAATTGAAATGAATTCAGTGTGTAGAATGGACTTTCCCTATTGACTTCAGTAGGAAAGTCAAAAAGACACAATAAGTTTTACATGTAACTTTATTCATTTTTCTTTTATCATTTTTTTTTCCTTTTTTAATTTATCATTTTTCAAACTTTAATGTACAGCTGCAAATCCACTTAAAATTACCATACTATGTGTAGTAGTAGTGCAGGAAACGGCAGCATTGTCCTATTAAAGTGGAATGCTTTTTCCTTCCGCTGGAGGAGTTTCTGACTTGACTGTTATAATGTCATCACCACAACCTCTAATGTGTTATGTGACCAACACCAGCAATATTACTGGCTAAACTGCTAATTAGTTAACTGGAAAAGAGCCATTCAATGCCATTCAAGGGTATATGTGTATATAGGTAGATAGAGATATATATGTATAAAAAAATATATATATCTATATATTATCCAACAAGAAATTTTTGCAGCACTACCTTATATCCAATGCCCGGTGCCAGCACTCCAGACCTTACCACAGTCCAAATGAGAATAGAAAAACAATAGAGCGGCACTCCAAAAATTCAAAGAAAAGGTGAATTTATTGTCTCACAACATAGCAGTAACGTTTCAGTTCCTCAACATACATAGGCAGTCATTGACAACAAAGAAATCAATGGAGCTACTAGCTGGAAATGTTGAAAGGAAATTACATTTTGTGAATGTAATAATAATAATTATGTAATTACAATATTAAAATGTGTAAATGCAATAAATATATTTGTAATAATTACAACTTATTGGAGAAAGCTGTACAATTGGAAGGAGGCTTTAGTACCCTGTTGGGCGCCACTAGCCTGGATACAAGATGAGAAATACGGTTGAGTATTGAGGCATATAGGTTCTCTATGGCATCCTTGGATACATTTGCCCACAGGTTCTGCTGCTGAGCCTGTAAATTCTGCACACTCAAAGGTTTTCAAAACTGACACCCCAGCTGGTCCAAAAAATAGTAATAAATCTGGCGGCTGGGCAGACCAAAGAAGTGTTACAATCTGGCAGAGACATATCTGGGAAACCCTTGCAGTGTGTGCGTGAGCATTATCCCAATGAAATGTCTCATTTGGAAGCCCTGCCATGAGAGGCAACAAATGTGGCTGCAGTATGTCCTGCACATATCACTACACTGTTAAGTGTCACTACTAGGGATGACCATCAAACCAATCAAGGAAATGTTTTGCTCCACAGCAAAGGCAGGATTGAAAAGCTTTCCATGAGGCCTCCATATTCGCATCTGGCTCTAGTCTTATTCCAAACAGAACCTAGATTTGTCGCTAAAGACTATTTATTTCTATTCCATAGTGACAGGTTTCTCATTCATGACACTAAGGAGACACTCATCTCACAATGGTTCACTACCAAAAAGTAGCCTCTGAGAGTCTTTTTAAAGCACAGCAGGGAAGCACTTTTATAATCTCTGGTGACAAGATCCAGTGTCTTCTCAAATCACACCAAAAATAATTTATTAATTTACATATAATCCAAATTTTTTATCTGGGATCACCTTACCTTTAAAATCACGTTACCATTACATCACATTCTACAGGAGAGGTGATAAGTATCTGATCATTGGGAGTCCAATCACTTAGACTCTTATCATGAGAATGGAGGTTCTCAGTGATGGTTTAATCTGTTGGACTCCCATGATATCATACTCCCTGTGGATAGGTCATCAGTTTTAATCTTGGGATCTTGGGATAACCTCTATCATGAGCAAACATAGATTTCATAATGCCCATTCAGATAAAAGGGCCACCAAGTTATATATGATTGCAGTGAGTCTGCCAAAGCAAGAGTCTCTGGTTAGCAGGAGGGCTTCAATAAAAGTTTCTGATACAGCAAGATGCCTTCCAGCCAAAGTCATCTCTCTTTTTCAAAACTTACTTCTTCACATGCCCCAGCAATGGGACAGAGGAGTTAAATTAATCTTGAGGTAAAATACATAAAATAACATAAAATGTTATTTTTTTTATAATTTTTTCACTTTTGTAATTTCTGCCAGTACTTTACTTGTGTTTTTTCACCAAGTTTTTTTCAGGAGTCTGTCCATGGGTGGATGATCTCCTAGTCCAGGGGTACTCAACTACTTTTAGTAGGGGTCCGCTTATCCAGGTCTGCCATCCAGTAAAGGTCCGAGCAAAACACTAAGACCTGGTTCACACCTAGTGGCTGGAGTGCCATGCAAGAAATAGACACTGCCTGTTGTAGAACATTATTATTACTCTCATAATAAGTCATAATCATTCCCCAACTGCCACACACTGTGCCTCTCAGTGGGGTTGCTAGGGTTGGTGTCACCCGGTGTGGTAGAAAATGGTGTCACCCCATAACCCCCCACACACACACACACACTCCACCAAAGTAAAATTTTAGCCTGTTGTGAGAGACACCAAAGTGCATCGCAGAAAAGCATTTCCAGTATTATAATCAAATATACCAATTTCCGAGTAAGGGGAACGCACTAAAGAAGCTTTCACAATGTAAAACTACAGCTCCCAGTATGATGTAACCAGTGATAAGGGGATACTGGGAGTTGTTAACTGCAGAACTTACAAGTGGCTATAGCTCTGATGGGACATAGTCCGGTATAATACACAATAAAATAAGTTATTACAGGGGACGTCTTCTCTATAGTCTTCCCTTATCTAATTCAGATGGTACATACCGCCGGGTCCAGCTAAATCTTCTCTCTGCAGAATGTGACGCCCAGATGGCTCCTCACTTTGTCAGCGCATTCTAATAATCTATTTGAAAACAATTATAATATAATGAGGCCAGACATTGTACACTGCTAACTCTGAGTATAATACTACTGCCACACACTGTGCCCTCTGAGGATAATACTACTGCCACACACTGTTCCCTCTGAGTATAATACTACTGCCACACACTGTGCCCTTTGAATATTAAACTGCCACACTGCGCCCTCTGAGTATAATACTACCACACACTGCACCCTCTGAATACTACCACACACTGCTCCCTCTGAGTATAATACTACTGCCACACACCGTTCCCTCTGAGTATAATACTACTGCCACACACTGTGCCCTCTGAATATTAGACTGCCACACACTGCACCCTCTGAATATAATACTGGAAGACACTGAACCTCCCCCCAAATATAATTCTGCCACATACTGCACTCCCCTGAATATAATACTACCACACACTGCACCATCTGAATATAATACTGCCACACACTGTACCCTCTGAATATAATACTACCACACACTGCTCCCTCTGAATATAATACTGCCACACACTGTGCCCTCTGAACATAAGAATGCCACACACTGTACCCTCTGAATATAATACTGCCACACACTGCACCCTCTGCATATAATACTACCACACACTGCACCCTCTGAATATAATACTACCACACACTGCCCCCCCCATTATAATTCTGCCACATACTGCACCCAATGAATATACTACCACACACTGAACACCCAGAATAAAATTCTGCCACATACTGTACCCAAATGAATAAAATACTGCCAAAAACTGCACCCTCTGATGGTCCTGCCGATGGATGATGGGGGTGCTACTGGCAGGAGGATGATCCTGCTCATGGATGATGGGGGTGCAGCAGTACATCAGTAGCACCCTCATCATACATAAGGAGGATCATCCTCCTGCCAGTGGCACTTCCATCATACATCAGTAGCACCATCATCATACATCAGTACCACCCCCATCATACATCAGTAGCACCCCCATCATACATCAGCAGGATAATACTCCTGGCAGTGGTACCCCCATCATCCGGGATGGTGGGGGTGCTACTAGCAGAAGGATGATCCTCCCAATGCTACTGCCCCCCCCGGCTGTAGCACCCCCCCATCATACATTCGCAGGATAATCCTCCTGCCAGTAGCACCCCCATCATCCAGGAGGATGATTCTGCTGATGGATGATGGGGGTGCAGCACCCCCATCATTCATCAGTAGCACCCTCATCATACATAAGGAAGATCATCCTCCTGCCAGTGGCACCCCCCATCATCAAGGAGGATGATCCCGCTGATGGATGATGGGGGTGCAGCACCCTCATCATACATAAGGAAGATCATCCTCCTGCCAGTGGCACCCCCCATCATCGAGGAGGATGATCCCGCTGATGGATGATGGGGGTGCAGCACCCCCATCATTCATCAGTAGCACCCTCATCATACATAAGGAGGATCATCCTCCTGCCAGTGGCACCCCTATCATCCCGGAGGATGATCTGCTGAGGGATGATGGGGGTGCTACTGGCAGGAGGATGATCCCGCTGATGGATAATAGGGGTGCAGGACCCCCAACATTGATCAGTAGCACCCTCATCATACATAAGGAGGATCATCGTCCTGCCAGTGGCACCCCCCCAGAGCCTCTCAGCAACCCCATTATCCCTGTTAGTACCTTACAGGGGTCAGATGCACCCCAGTCGCCGGACAACAGTGGAGGACCGGTGGTGGCAGTCATGTTGTCTGTGGTGCTGCCGGATTGGTGAGGAGGACCAGGGCTAGAGGGAGTCGGGACTTAGCGCGCTGCCTCACATCCTAGGTAGCAGGCCCGAAGGTGCACACGTGCCGCCGCGGGAGGGAGGGGAATGTGGTTGTGTAGTGGCGTCGCTGGTGGGGACGTGACTGCCAGATGTGTGAGTCTCTCTGCAGGTCCGGAGCCACCCACGTGCCGCCGCACAGATGAGGACGGGGGGGGGCTTGCTGGTGAAGATGTCACTCACTGCTGTTGCTCACTCTAACTCCGGGGGGGGGGGAGGGGGGGGGGGGCTGGCGGACGTGGTGTCACCCCTCCAGGCCTGGTGTCACCGGGGTGCGGCCTGCACCCCCCGCACCCCGGTCGCAACGCCACTGGTGCCTCTGAATATATAACTGCCACACACACTGTGCCCCTAAATATATATCTGCCACACACTATGCCCCCGAATATTTAACTGCCAAACACTGTGCCTCTGAATATATAACTGCCACACACTGTGCCCCTAAATATATATAACTGCCACACACTGTGCCCCTGAATATATAACTGCCACACACTGTGCCCCTGAATATATAACAGCCACACACTGTGCCCCTGAATATATAACTGCCACACACTGTGCCCCTAAATATATATAACAGCCACACACTGTGCCCCTGAATATATAACTGCCACACACTGTGCCCCTGAATATATAACTGCCACACACTGTGCCCCTGAATATACAACAGCCACACACTGTGCCCCTGAATATATAACTGCCACACACTGTGCCCCTAAATATATATAACTGCCACACACTGTGCCCCTGAATAAATAACTGCCACACACTGTACCCCTAAATAAATATAACTGCCACACACTGTGCCCCTGTTATAATTCTGCCACACACTGTGCCCATGAATATAATACTGCCACATGCTGTGTACCTAAATAAAATACTGCTACACACCGTGCCCATGAGTATAATGCTGCCACACACCGTGCCCATGAGTATAATGCTGCCACAGACCGTGCCCCTGAGTATACTGCTGCCACATGCTGGGCCCTCAAATATTTTTTGGCCACTGTGCCCTGAACCAAATTATACCTCTGTGTTCCTTAAAACAATAAAGGAGATGTCTGTGCCCTCTGAATCATGCAAACTATATCTGCCCCCCCCCATGTGAACTGTGCAACATTGTCAGTCCCCCATATGATCTGTGCCTCTGTCTCCCCACCCCCATATGATCTGTGCCTGTCTCCCCCCCCCCATATGATCTGTGCCTCTGTCTGCCCCCATATGATCTGTGCCCCTGTCTGCCCCCCATATGATCTGTACCTCTGTCTGCTCCCCATATGATCTGTGCCTCTGTCTACCCCCTCATATGATCTGTGCCTCTGTCTGCCCTCCCCAAATGAACTGTGCCTTTCTGCCTCCCATATGATCTGTGCCTCTGTCTGCCCCTATATGAACTGTGCCTCTGTCTGCCCCTATATGAACTGTGCCTCTGTCTGCCCCCCCCCATATGAACTGTGCCTCTGTCTGCCCCCTCTATGAACTGTGCCTCTGTCTGTCCCCTATATGAACTGTGCCTTTGTCTGCCCCCTTTATGAACTGTGGCTCTGTCTGCCCCCTCTGAACTGAGCCTCTGTCTGCCTCCTATATGAACTGTGCCTCTGTCTGCCCCCCATATGAACTGTGCCTGACTGCCCCCCCCATATGAACTGTGTCTCTATCTGCCCCTATATGAACTGTGCCTCTGTCTGCCCCCCATATGAACTGTGCCTCTGTCTCCCCCCATATGAACTGTGCCTCTGTCTGCCCCCTATATTGACTGTGCCTCTGTCTGCCCCCTCTATGAACTGTGTCCTCTGTCTGCCCCCCTATATGAACTGTGCCTCTGTCTGCCCCCTCTATGAACTGTGCCTCTGTCTGCCCCTATATGAACTGTGCCTCTGTCTGCCCTTATATGAACTGTGCCTCTGCTGTCCCTATATGAACTCTGGCTCTTTCTGCCCCCCCTATATGAACTGTGCCTCTGTCTGCCCCCTATTTGAACTGTGCCTCTGTCTGCCCCCCTATATGAGCTGTGCCTCTGTCTGCCCCCTATTTGAACTGTGCCTCTGTCTGCCCCCTATATGAACTGTTCCTCTGTCTTCCCCCCCCCAAATGAACTGTGCCTCTGTCTGCCCCTATATGAACTGTGCCTCTGTCTGCCCCCCCCAATATGAACTGTGTCCTCTGTCTGCCCCCCCAATATGAACTGTGCCTCTGTCTGCCCCCTATATGAACTGTACCCCTGTCAGCCCCCTATATGAACTGTGCCTGTCTGCCCCCCCCCCTATATGAACTGTTCCTCTGTCTCCCCCCCCCCCCCCCCCCAAATGAACTGTGCCTCTGTCTGCCCCTATATGAACTGTGCCTCTGTCTGCCCCCTATATGAACTGTGCCTCTGTCTGCCCCCTATATGAACTGTGCCTCTGTCTGCCCTCCTATATGAACTGCCTCTGTCTGCCCCTATATGAACTGTGCCTCTGTCTGCCCCCTATATGAACTGTGCCTCTGTCTGCCCCTATATGAACTGTGCCTCTGTCTGCCCCCTATATGAACTGTGCTTCTGTCTGCCCCTATATGAACTGTGCCTCTGTCTGCACCCTATTATATGCTCTGGCATCTTCTTGACAGGCCTATTTACAGCAGATGATGCAGGTCAAGGCCAGACTGGGACCAAAAATAGGCCCGGGCATATTAGACTAGGCAGCCCATTTTTTTTTCGATGTGGGTCCCAGCAGTCAGATACCCACCAAAAAAAAATGGGCTGCATAGTCTAAAATCCCCTCGGTTGAAGCGTCTTTCGAGTTCTTGCAAAGTTACAACTCCCATCATGTCTGCAGATCTCCAGGCATTATGGGAGTTGTAGTTTCATAAAAGTTGGAGAGCCACAGATTGGGGGACAGTTTCACTCTTCATCACTGCAGAAATTGCAAGTGACTACAGCACTGATAGGATAGTTGGGAAGAATACACAATGGTATTGTGGTGCGCCACAGGGGTGCGATGAGAGATGGAATATTATTCTCTCAGTATAATGGGAGGGGATATGTGGGATGTAACTGATGTGTGATTGGTTGTTTTATACCTCCCTGTGGGCAGTCCTGTAATTGAAAAGACTGTAATGAAAACCAGGCTGGGTGTGCCAGCACCTCAGACCACTGCTTGACCCTCAACACAGAGCCTTGTCTCGTTCTTGGGGGGATTCACTGTATGCTGTTAGAGACTGATTGCCAGGAGTGTAAGCCATTTGGGAGCTTTTCCTGTTCGTCTGTTAGCAGCTATTCGTGAGGTTCCAGTTTGGAGTTCTATTTTGTATCCAGTTCGGGAGTTTGGTGTTCTGCAGTAGCTGTGCCTGTGTTTCTGAAAAGGGGATGATTGCCTAAACGGTTTTTAACCCCTTGTGTGCAGAAACGGTCCGTTACAATTGGTTGCAACGGTGGGATCGTTCCTACAGCCAGAAGGACAGCTACAGAACACCATTTCTTTGGATTTACAAGTTGGGGGCAACGCATGTCCCAGTACAGCGACCCTAAAAGCAGCAGAATGGAACCAGCAGTTTTGTACGAAGAGGAGGACCTGGATGGCCGGGATGCAGTCCGCAAAGGCATCTGGTACTAGGCACTGGGTATTGTGGAATATCTGCGGGACGAGAGGCTCCCCAAGGAAGAGCAGCGACAGCAGAAGCGACTATCCCTGCGGATGCCTTTCCTGGGAGAGCAGCCCCTGGAAAAGTGGGTAGAAGATCTGAAGCACCTGGTATGTCGGGAGATGTGGCTGGAAGATGCCAACCAGGTGCTCTGGTGGTATGAAGCGCAGTACTTACCCCGGACAGCCGAGCATGACAAGCCAGAGGGACGGTCCTTGCTTGTTATGGGAGACTTTTGCAGAGCCTGAGTTTGGGAGCGCTACACAAGCCCGGTTCCAGAATCTCTTTGAGTGGAGGGAGAGCAGGTATGACTGGGATGACCTTCACGGAGTGGAGCAAGACCTGGCCCCCCTAGTAATCCGAGAGATGGAGCTGGAGCAGGATTACAGAGATCTGTTCCGTTCCATCGAGGATACCCAGCAGGAGAGCATTGTGGCAGACCCAGGTCCAGAGCCCTTCAGCTGGGAGGACAACGTGGAGATTTACTGGGAAGAACCCCAGGGAATTGGGAGCCCAGTCTCCATTCCCCAGCGGCAGTGTGATATGCCGGGAATTGGGAGCCCAGTCTCCATTCCCCAGCAGCAGTGTGATATGCCGGGAATTGGGAGCCCAGTCTCCATTTCCCAGCGGCAGTGTGAAATGCAGGGAGAGGAGAGCAGCGTCCTCCCTCCCCAACGGCGGGCTGAGTTACAGGGGGCAGAGGTAGTTGTTCCTGCCCCCCAGCAGCAGCGTGATATTTTGGGAATTGGGAGCCCAGTCTCCATTCCCCAGCGGCCGAGTGAGGTGCCGGGAATTGGGAGCCTAGTCTCCATTGCCCAGTGGCAGAGTGTCCAGCAGAGAATAGAGAGCCCAGTCTCCTTCCTAAATGTGACATGCCCCCCTAGCAAAATTTGCTCTCAAAAAGCCAAATATGACTCCTTCTCTTCTGAGCATTGTAGTTTGCCCGTAGTGCACTTCAGGTCAACTTATGGAGTACCTCCATACTCAGAAGAGATGGGGTTACAAATTTTGAGGGGTCTTTTCTGCTATTAACCCTTGCAAAAATGTGAAATTCGGGGGGAAACACACATTTTAGTGAAAACATTTTTTTTTTTTTACATATGCAAAAGTCGTGAAACCCCTGTGGGGTATTAAGGCTCACTTAATTACTTGTTATGTTCCTCAAGGGGTTTAGTTTTCAAAATGGTATGCCATGTGGTTTTTTTTTGCTGTCCTGGCACCACAGGGGCTTCCTAAATGCAACATGCCCCCCTAGCAAAATTTGCTCTCAAAAAGCCAAATATTACTCCTTCTCTTCTGAACATTGTGGTTCGCCCGTAGTGCACTTCAGGTCAACTTATGGGGTACCTCCATACTCAGAAGAGATGGGGTTACAAATTTTGGGGGTCTTTTCTGCTATTAACCCTTGCAAAAAGGTGAAATTTAAAGGGAAACACAAATTTTTGTGAAAAATTAAAAACATTTTTACATATGCAAAAGTCGTGAAACACCTGTGTGGTATTAAGGCTCACTTAATTCCTTGTTATGTTCCCCGAGGGGTCTAGTTTCCAAAATGGTATGGCATGTTTTTTTTTTGTTTTTTTTTTGCTGTTCTGGCACCATAGGGGCTTCCTAAATGCGACATGCCCCCCAAAAACCATTTCAGAAAAAACGTACTCTCCAAAATCCCCTTGTGGCTCCTTTGCTTCTGAACCCTCTACTGCGCCCACCGAACACTTTACATAGACATATGAGGTTTATGCTTACTCGAGAGAAATTGGGCTACAACTATAAGTATACATTTTCTCCTTTTACCCCTTGTAAAAATTCAAAAAATGGGTCTACAAGAACATGCGAGTGTAAAAAATGAAGATTGTGAATTTTCTCCTTCACTTTGCTGCTATTCCTGAGAAACACCTAAAGAGTTAAAACGCTGACTGAATGTCATTTTGGATACTTTGGGGGGGTGCAGTTTTTGTAATGGGGTCATTTGTGGGGTATTTCTAAGATGAAGACTCTTCAAATCCACTTCAAACCTGAACTGGTCCCTGAAAAATAGTGAGTTTGAAAATTTTGTGAAAAATTGGAAAATTGCTGCTGAACTTTGAAGCCCTCTGGTCCAAAAGTAAAAACACATCAATTTTATGATGCAAACATAAAGTAGACATATTGTATATGTGAATAAAAAAAATTATTTGGAATATCCATTTTCCTTACAAGCAGAGAGCTTCAAAGTCAGAAAAATGCAAAATTTTCTAATTTTTCATCAAATTTTGGGATTTTTCACCAAGAAAGGATGCAAGTAACCACAACATGTTACCACTATGTTAAAGTAGAATATGTCACGAAAAAATTCTCTGAATCAGAATGATAACTTAAAGCATTCCAGAGTTATTAATGTTTAAAGTGACAGTGGTCAGATGTGCAAAAAACGCTCTGGTCCTAAGGTGTAAAATGGCCTGGTCCTTAAGGGGTTAAACAACAAGAAGAGAAAAAAAAGTGGTCTCAAAAAGCAGGAGGTGCTCAACCCCAAACGCAGTAGTGCATTTATGCTTGGAGAGCAGATCCTGCGCTTGTGGTCTGATGCTAAGGGCAATCCCCAGCATAAAATGCATACAATGGGGGATGTCTGCAGCAGACTACAAGTGCCACAATGGCATCCTACACCCGATTAACCCCTTAAGCACGCAGCCCTTTTTCACCTTAAGGACTGAGCCCTTTTTCGCAATTCAGCACCATCACTTTACGCATTAATAACTCTAAAACGCTTTTACCGTATATTCTGATCCTGAGATAGTTTTTTCATGACATATTCTACTTTATTTTGGTGGTAAATTTTCGTTGTTACTTGCATCCTTTGTTGGTGAAAAATCCCAAAATTTCATGAAAATTTTGAAAATTTTGCATTTTTCTAACTTTGAAGCTCTCTGCTTGTAAGGAAAATAGATATTCCAAATACTTTTATTTTGTATTCACAAATACAATATGTCCACTTTACTTTTTGAAAAAATTTGAGGGCTTCAAAGTAGAGCAGCAATTTTCAAAAATGTCCCGTAGGCTTGCATTGAGGGGCAGAGCGTGACGTCACACGCCGCCGACCCTGCGGTCGACCGTAATCAGTCCCGGAGCAAACACGCTCCGGGGACTGATTACAAACTGGGTGCCGCGTGCATGATCACGGGCGTCCCCAGCTGCGGGACTCCCACGATCAGGCATCTTATCCCCTATCCTTTGGATAGGGGATAAGATGTGTAAGCACCGGAGTACCCCTTTAAGGACTCAGCCCTTTTTTTGCAATTCTGACCACTATCACTTTATGCATTAATAACTTTGGGATGCTTTTACCGATTATTCTTATTCCCAGATTTTTTTTGTGACATATTCTACTTTAACACAGTGGTAATTTTTTGTCGTTATTTGCATCCTTTGATGGTGAAAAATCCCCAAATTTCATAAAAATTTAGAAAATGTTTCATTTTTTTAAAACTTTGAAACTCTCTACTTGTAAGGAAAATGGATATTCCAAATAAATTATATATTGATTCACAAATACAATATGTCTTCTTTATATTTGCATCATAAAGTTGACATGTTTTTACTTTTGGAACACATCAGAGGGCTTCAAAGTTCTGCAGCAATTTTCCAATTTTTCACAAAATTTTCCAAATCGGAATTTTTCAGGGACCAGTTCAGTTTTGCAGTGGATTTGAGGGGTCTTCATATTAGAAATACCCCATAAATTACCACATTATAAAAACTGCACCCCCAAAGTATTCAAAATGACATTTAGAAAGTGTGTTAACCCTTTAGGTGTTTCATAGGAATAGCAGCAAAATGAAGGAGAAAATTCCAAATCTTAATTTTTTACACTTTTTTTTACATTTTACAAGGGGTAAAAGGAGAAAAAGCCCCCCAAAATTTGTAACCCAATTTCTCTCGGGTAAGGAAATACCTCATAGGTGGATGTCAAGTGCTCTGTGGGTGCACTACAAGGCTCAGATGGGAAGGAGCGACAATGGGACTTTGGAGAGTGAGTTTTTCTGAAATGGTTTTTGGGGGGCATGTCACATTTAGGAAGCCCATATGGTGCCAGAACAGCAAAAAAAAATAAAGGGCATACTATTTTGGAGACTATAACCCTCAAGGAACTAAAAAGGGGTCCAGTGAGCCTTAACACCCCGCAGGTGTTTGACAACTTTTCGTTAAAGTTGGATGTGTAAATAATATTTTTTTTTCACCAAAATGCTTGTTGTCCCCCAAATTTGACATTTTTGCAAAGGGTTATAGAAGAAAATGCCATCCAAAATTTGTAACCCCATTTCTTCTGAGTATGGAAATACCCCATGTGTGGACATCAAGTACACTGCGGGTGCACTACAATGCTCAGAAGAGAAGAAGTCACATTTGGCTTTTGGAAAGCAAATTTTGCTGAAATGGTTTTTTGGGGGCATGTCCCCTATGGTGCCAGAACAGCGATAAAAAAAAACACATGGCATACTATTTTGGAAACTACACTCCTCAAGGAATGTAACAAGGGGTACAATGAGCCTTAACACCCCACAGGTGTTTGACAAATTTCCCCTAACGTTGGACAGGAAATTAAACATTTTATTTTTTTCACTAAAATGCTGATGTTACCCCAAATTTTTCATTTTCACAGGGGGTAATTGGAGAAAAAGCCTCCCACAATGTGTAACCCCATTTCTTCTGAATATGGAAATACCCCATATGTGGATGTAAAGTGCTCTGTGGGCGAACTACAATGCTCAGAAGAGAAGGAGTGACATTGGGTGTTTGGTGAGAGAATTTGGTTGGAATAGAAGTTGGGGGCCATGTGCATTTACAAAGCCCCTGTTGTGCCTGAACAGAGGACCCCCCATATGTGCCCCATTTTGGAAACTACACCCCTCACATTATTTAATAAGGGGTGCAGTGAACATTTACACCCCACTGGCGTTTGACAGATCTTTGGAACAGTGGGCTGTGCAAATGAAAATTTAAATTTTTCATTTTCACGGACCACTGTTCCAAAAATCTGTCAGACATCTATTGGGTGTAAATGCTCACTGCACCCCTTGTTACATTACATGAAGGGTGTAGTTTCCAAAATGGGGTCACATGTGGGGGGGGGTCCACTGTTCTGGCACTATGGGGGCTTTGTAAACACACATGGCCTTCAATTTCGGACACATTCTCTCTCCAAAATCCCAATGGCATTCCTTCTCTTCTGAGCATTGTAGTTCGCCCACAGAGCACTTTACATCCACATATGGGGTATGTTACATAGTTAGTATGGTTGAAAAAATACATACGTCCATCAAGTCCAACCAGGGAATTGAAGTGAAGGGTGTAAGGGGATAAGGGGAAGGGATGTAGTTTTATAATTCTGCATAAGCATTAATGTTATTTTGTTCCAGGAATGTATCTAACCCTGTTTTAAAGCTGTTAATTGTTCCTGCTGTGACCAGTTCCTGAGGTAGACCGTTCCATAAATTCACAGTCCTCACGGTAAAGAAGGCGTGTCGCCCCTTTAGACTAAACCTTTTCTTCTCCAGACGGAGGGAGTGCCCCCTCGTCCTTTGGGGGGGTTTAACCTGGAACAGTTTTTCTCCATATTTTTTGTATGGGCCATTTATATACTTATATACATTTATCATATCCCCCCTTAAACGTCTCTTCTCAAGACTAAACAATTGTAACTCCTTTAATCGCTCCTCATAGCTAAGATGTTCCATGCCCCATATTAGTTTAGTCGCGCGCCTCTGCACCCTTTCCAACTCCGCAGTGTCCCTTTTATGAACGGGCGACCAAAACTGAACAGCATATTCCAGGTGAGGCCGTACCAATGCTTTATAAAGGGGGAGTATTATGTCCCTGTCCCTTGAGTCCATGCCTCTTTTTATACATGACAATATCCTGCTGGCTTTGGAAGCAGCAGCCTGACATTGCATGCTATTCTTAGAAGAAATGGGGCTACAAATTTTGGGTGGCTTTTTTCCTACTCTCCCTTGTGAAAATGAAAAATGTAGGGTAACACTAGCATTTTAGTGAAATTATTTTTTTTTTTTCATTTTCACATCCAACTTTAACGAAAATTTGTCAAATACCTGTGGGGTGTTAAGACGCACTATACCCCTTGTAACATTCCATGTGGGGTGTAGTTTCCAAAATGTGGTCACATCTGGGTATTTATTGTTTTGCGTTTATGTCAGAATCACTGTAAGATCAGCCACCCCTGTGCAAATCACCAATTTAGACCTCAAATGTACATAGTGTGCTCTCACTCCTGAGCCTTGTTGTGCGTCTGCAGAACATTTTACGCTCATGTATGGGGTATTTCCATATTCAGGAGAAATTGCGTTACAAATTTTCCCCTTTTACCGCTTGTGAAAAATAAAGTATGAGGCAACACCAGCATGTTAGTGTAAACATTTTTTTTTTTACACTAAGATGCTGGTGTGGACCCCAACTTTACCTTTTCACAAGGGGTAAAAGGAGAAAAAGCCCCCCAAAATTTGTAGTGCAATTTCTCACAAGTACAGAGATACCCCATGTTTCCTTGATATACGATAGGGCTCCGAAGTGAGAGAACGCAATGCGCATTTGAGGCCTAAATTGTGGATTTGAATCCACCACAAAAATACCCCACGGCAGTGTTTCCCAAACAGGGTGTCTCCAGCTGTTGCAAAACTCCCAGCATGCCTGGACAGTAAGTGGCTGTCCGGCAATACTGGGAGTGGTTGTTTTTCAACAGCTGGTGTATCTCTGTTTTGGAAACACTGCCGTACAAGACTTTTTTTTTATTATTATTGTGGGGGGGGGGGGGGAACTGTGTAGGGGTATGTGTATATGTAGTGTTTTACTTTTTATTTTGTGAAGGTGTAGTGTAGTGTAGTGTAGTGTTTTTAGGATACATTCACATGGTTGGGTTTACAGTGAGTTTGAGCCTGGGAGTTTGAGCTGCGGCGGAAAGTTTTCCGCATCTCAAACTTGTAGCAGAAAACTTGTTGTAAACTCACCCATGTGAATGTACCCTGTACATTCACATGGGGGGGGGGGGGCCTCCAGCTGTTGCAAAACCACAACTCCCAGCATGCACTGACAGGCCATACATGCTGGGAGTTGTAGTTATGCAACAGCTGGAGGCACATTGTGGTTGTGAAACACTGAGCGTTTGTTACTTAACTCAGTGTTTCGCAACCAGTGTCCCTCCAGCTGTTGCAAAACTACAACTCCCAGCATGTACAGTCTCTCAGTGCATGCTGGGAGTTGTATTTTTGCAAAAGCTGGAGGCACACTGATTGCAAAACACTGAGTTAGGTAACAAACTCGGTTTCACAACCAATGTGTCTCCAGCTGCATTGACAGTCGAACGGCATGCTGAGAGTTGTAGTTTTGCAACAGCTGGAGACACACTGCTACAACTCCCAGCATGCCCTTTGGTAGTCTGTGCATGCTGGTAGTTGTAGTTATGCAACAGTAAATGCACACTTTTTCATAGAAAAAATGTGCCTCCAGCAGTTGCAAACCTACAACCCCCAGCATGCACAGACTACCAAAGGGCATGCTGGGAGTTGTAGTTGGTATGCCAGCTGTTGCAAAACTACAACTCACAGCATGTCCTTTGGCTTTGCATGCTGCGAGTTGTTGCTAAGCAACAGTAGGAGGTGAACAGGCCTCACCTCCTGCTGTATCTTGCCGCCGCTGTATCCTGCCGCAGGGACCGATCTTGCTGCTCCTGTCGCCTCCACCGATCCTGAGGGGACCCCCGTCGGACCAGGGCTAGGTAGGAGACCCCCTGCCGGCGCCAATCTCCGCTCCGATTGCCGTCCCGATCACTGCCCAGCAGGTCCGTGATTGGTCGGTCGTTCCGACAACATCAAGATCCGGCCATGGATCCCCCTGGGGTTCCTCAGCCAGATAATCTGGATCACGCTTCTATCGTGACACTCCAGTCACAGCAGTTGGCGTAGCAGGCACAGCAGTTGAGCCAGTTATCCGCCATGATGCAGCAGTTGCTAACTGCTCAACAACAACCTTGTCTCTTGTCTCTGCTTGTCTCTTCAGTATGAGGGGGATCCCAAGGGGGAAATCCCAAGGGGGAAATACAGTATGAGGGGGATCCCAAGTCTTGGTCGTGGTTTCGTGACTCAGTGCTCCATGCACATTGAACATTTGGCGGAACAGTTCCCTACGGAACGAGCAGGTGGTTTTCGTCGTGAGTCTCTTAACTGGAAGGGCTTTGGGATCGCAGTGATGCTCTCAAAACCAATCTCCAGGCTTTCCTGACGGAATTTCGGTGAGTCTTTGAAGAACCAGCACGAGCCTCCTCCACTGAGACGGCATTGCTGAGTCTTTCACAGGGCAACTCATCTGTGAACGAGTATGTCATTCAGTTTCGTACACTGGCATAGGAGTTATCATGGAACAATGAAGCTCCTCACCTTCAAGAGAGGACTATCTAGTCATATCAAGGATGCCCTTGCTGCCCTGGAATTGCCATCTAACTTGAATGAACTTATACAATTGGCATCCCGGATTGATATCCATTTCTCTGATTAACGTGAGGAACTTCGCCAAGAAAGGGCTTTCCTCATCTGGCACCTGTCTTCCAGCAACCACCACAACTTTCTACATTGCCTCCTGCAGTGGAGGCTATGCAGGTGGATCGGTCTTGCAGGAAAGAATTTGACGATGAACTGAGACTATATGCCTATACTGCACCAGTGTGGATCATTTCCTAAAAGATTGTCCTCTACATCTACAGCCACAGGGAAACGCTCGCAGGGGTTTGTGGGAGAGGCCTCCCTAGGTGTGAATACCACCTCTCCACGCTTAAATTTGACGGTCCAGCTTTTTCTACCCTCCAAAGAGATTGTCTCTGTTCTTGCCTTCTTGGACTCTGGTTCCGCAGGAAACTTTATTGATGCCTCCCTAGTACATAAGTATCATCTTCCTGTATCTCGCCTGTTAAAGCCCTTGTACATCTCTACGGTCAATGGAGAAAGACTGAACTGCACTGTGCTATACCGAAGGGATTTATCAGGAAGTCCTTTTCCCCTGCCGGAGCCGGGTTCTTCTTCGTGGAAAAAAAGACGGTTCTTTGCGACCCTGCTTCGACTACAGAGGCTTGAATATAATTACAATCAAGAACCGCTACCCACTTCCTTTAATCTCTGAATTATTTGATCGACTGCAGGGTGACAGGATTTTCTCTAAACTAGACCTTCGTGGGGCCTATAATTTGATTCGTATACGAGAAGGGGATGAGAGGAAGACTGCGTTTAATACTCGTGATGGGCATTTCAAGTATCTGGTGATGCCATTTGGACTCTGTAATGCTCCAGCAGTCTTCCAGGAGTTTGTCAATGACATTTTTCATGACCTCCAATACTCCTTTGTTGTTGTCTAATTGGATGACATTCTTGTCTATTCGCCCAATCTCCACACTCATTGTTCTCACCTCTGCCAAGTTTTACAGCATCTCCGAGACAATCATCTCTATGCAAAACTTGAGAAATGTACTTTTGAAAAGACCATCCTTTCGTTTCTGGGGTATATTGTTACCAGGCAAGGTCTACAAATGGATCCTGACATGTTGTCCGCTGTACTGGATTGGCCTCGACCTTCTGATTGAAAGCGGTTCATCAATTCCTCGGCTTTGCAGATTATTATCGTCAATTTTTCCCACACTACTCCACCTTGGTTGCCCCCATCGTCTCTCTTACCAAGAAAACTGCTAATCCGAAGGTCTGGACTCTTGAGGCCGAAGAAGCGTTCAAATAGTTAAAGTCTGCCTTTGCTTCTGCTCCTGTGTTGTCTAGACCTGATCCAGGCAAGCCATTTATTTTGGAAGTGGATGCTTCTTCAGTTGGTGCAGGTGCAGTTTTGACACAAAAATCCTCCAAATTAAGAACTTTAACCTATGGATTCTTCTCTAAGACTGGAGATCGCGAGCTCTTGGCTATTAAGTTGGCCTTGGAAGAATGGCATCATCTCTTGGAGGGCTCTGTACATCCGCTTAAAATTTATACTGGCCAGAAGAACTTGCTCTATCTACAGACTGCCCATCGTCTCAACCCTCGACAGGCCTGCTGGCCTCTGTTCTTCTCCAGATTTGACCTTTTTATTCACTTCCATCCAGCAGGGAAGAATCTTCAGGCTGACGCTCTATCTCGATCCTCTGAAGTACAAGACCAGGAATCTCACCCTCAACATGTTGTACCTCCTAATCATCTCATTTCCGCAGCACCAGCAAGTCTTCAACACCTGCCTCCTGGGAAGACCTACATAACTCCCCGCCTAAGACTCCAAATCTTGAAAGGGGGTCATTCCTCTCTGTTGGCCGGTCATGCCGGTATTCGTAAGTCCTTGCCACTCTTCTCCCGAAAGTATAGGTGGCCAACTCTAAAACGAGATGTCATTGACTTCGTTCGTTCCTGTTCGGTATGTGTCTGGGACTAGACCCCTCGTGCCAAGTCTGCTGGTCTACTACATCCTTTGCCAGTTCCTCAGCTACCCTGGACCGACATAGCAATGGACTTTATTACTGACCTTCCTTCTTCTGGTGGCAATACGGTCATCTGGGTTGTTGTGGACTGATTTTCTAAAATGGCTCATTTTGTGCCCTTGCCAAGTTTACCATCTGCACCGCGGCTTGCCAAGATATTCCTTGGTCATATCTTCCGTCTCCATGGTTTGCCTACTCATATTGTCTCTGACCGGGGAGTCCAGTTCATTTCCAAGTTCTGGAGGGCCCTCTGCTCTCGTGTCTAAGTTAAATTGGACTTCTCCTCATCTTGCCACCCTCAATCCAATGGTCAGGTCGAAAGGGTGAACCAGGTCCTGGGGGACTCTCTTCGCCATTATGTCTCTGCTCGCCAAGATGACTGGGCTGATTTACTACCCTGAGCCGAATTTTCTTACAACCATAAGGATTCTGAATCCACTGGGACTGCACCCTTCTTTGTGGTCTATGGGCTTCACCCTCGTCCTCCTCTTCTCTTTTCTTCTTCTTCCGGAGTTCCTATTGCTGATGAACTAGTGCGGAATTTCGCCTTCATCTGGCAGATGACTCTTCCCTCTTCACACAAGACTCCTCACTCCCTTCTTTATGCAGTGGCGTCTCCAGCAGTTATATTTAGGGGGGGGGGGCACATGGGGGGCCAGTGACAAAAGTGGGGGGGGGCAATTTTAAAACGTGTGTGTGTGTGTATATATATATATATATATATATATATATATATATATAATAAATAAATACACACACACTGTGCAGAACATGTTTAATTTAAAAAAATGTAAAAATGTTTTATTTAAAATCTTCATACATTCTTGTTGCACAATGATTTTTTTTTTCCGTTTTTGCCGTAGATTTTTGGGTAAAATGACTGAGGTCACTACAAAGTAGAATTGGTGGCACAAAAATAAGCCGTCATATGGATTTTTAGGTGCAAAATTTAAAGGGTTATGATTTTTAAGAGGTGATGAAAAAACAAAAGTGCAAAAACAGAAAAACGCTATGTCCTTAAGGCGTTAAAACTTTTGGACACTACCATCAACTTTGATAGCGGCATCTAAAGTGTTAATGTCAAACATCAGCCTGATTGGTGATGTTTGGCATTAGCTGAGGATTCTAGCTAATGATTTATACAACACAGTGGGAGCAGGCACTGTGCTTACACATACGCCTTGTGTCCTTAGGGCTCATTTACACGGATGGATCCCCCGACAATGGACCCTACAGTGCTGCCTCCATCTGTGCCTGCTCAAACCAGTAATCCTCCGCTACAAGCAGACACGCTTTCATGTATACTCGCACACATCGCGGCTGCTCTCGGCCTAGCTCAGAGAGCAGGAGGAGCGCCATGATGTGTGCGAGTATACACATCAATTACTACACAGGAAAAGAAAAAGAGATACGCAATATAATGCACACCCACAGTAACTATAATCCAAAAAGTATCTTTATTACATATAAATATTACAAAGCGCAGACAATACAGTTAAAACCAATTAAAAAAGGCCCAAATGGCCACTGCACAAATGAAGGTGGGGGAACCCCCTAACAGAAAGAGGGGGAGATACCCCACCCAGGACACCTGCCTCCACAAATAAACAGGTTATCAGCCTATCATACAACAAGAATGTTAGATCAATACAATCCTGTCCCCACAACACTAATAATGTATATACAACCTGAGTATCCTTAATACATAACACAGGGGACTGGTAGTGGAGGACAATGGATGGAGGAGTAGTGCGGCAGGTGCCCCCCTAGAGACCCCACGCGTTCCGTTGCCCGTCAGCAACTTCCTCAGGGGTGTTGTCTGCTCGGGGCGGAGGATTGCCGTTATGAGCAGGCACGGATGGAGGCAGCACTGTAGGGTCCATTGTCGGTGGATCTGCTGCGTAAAATACACTGTGGATCCATCCCTGAATGAGCCCTTAGGGTACGTTCACACATACAGGATCTGCTGTATATTTTCTGCAGCTGATTTTGCTACCTATTGAAGCTAATGGGTTGTAAAATCAGCTGCACAAAATATGCAGCAAAAATATGCAGCTGATCCTGTACATGTGAATGTACCCTTGAGGAGTTAATGATAAACTAGCAGTGTGTTCACATGTTGTCCTTCCAGAGGGGTCACTTTCCCTCCTCCAGTGTCCACAGGTCTCCAACAGGTCACATTACCAGAAAAATGTATGGATAAATCGCGGCAAAAATTGCACGGTTTTACGAAAAATCGCTGTAAAACCGCGCAATTTTGCCGCGATTTTTCCCAGAAATTTTTCTGATAATTTGACCTGTGGACACTGAAGGAGGGAAAGTGACCCCTCTGGACTGCTACTATACACATGACCCAGCCCCAGGATATACTGCTGATCAGGGGGGAGAGAGGGAGGACACGGGACATCACTCACCATCACATGAAGCTGCTCTGTGTTCTGGAGGCCTGTCAGCTCTCGGCCCCGTCCTCTCCAGTGCTGGGGGCGGAGCCATCATCAGGTACCTTCATCCCCGCTCTGCCTGTCTCTGCTAATGATACGCAGACCAGGAGCAGCGCAAGGATATCCTCAGCAGCTGCAGCGGGCTCTTTACCCAGCCTGTCAGTCCGCCCCTGGCCCTGATACTAGTATCGGGACATCCCTATTTATTTGGGGGGGCACAAGGGGGGCACGGCCTGATCTAGGGGGGCCATGGCCCCTCTGCCCCCCCCAGCGAGGCCACTGTCTTTATGCCAGCACCCGTATAAAGTCACAAGCGGACAGGAAAAGACGCCCTTCTCCCGAATCCTCCAAATGTATCTGTTTTAAGGTACCCTCTTATAAACTGGGTCCACGCTATTTAGGAGCCTATAAAGTAAAAAAAAAATGACTTAATCCCGTGGCATATTCCCTCCATCTGCCCTCCTCTCTCCGGATTACGAATTCCTTCCATGTCTCCCTTTGGAAGCCTGTCATCCACAATTGTTTTTCTCAAAAGGACATCTCGCCTTCTCCCGTCTCTGGTACCTTTGATGTTTTTGTTGATAAGGAAATCTTGGATTACAAGCTGGTCAGAGGAAAGTGCTTCTTTCTTGTGGATTGGGAAGGATTCGGAACGGAGGAGAGGTCTTGGGAACCGCAGGACAATATCTTGGATAAGGACCTTTTCAGAAAATTTCTGAACCGCAAAAGGAGGGGGAGACCAAAGGGGGGCCGGCCGCGAGTGCATTGTTCCTATGTCCCCAGCTGCTGGAAGGGCTGGGATTCGCATTGCGGGACGCGCCCGCATGCGATTCCCAGCCCATCACTCACCACGCTCCCCTGCTGCCTCCACTGTGTCTCAGCTCTGGCGAGTGCGTCCCCATCCCTTAGGGCACACACACACCAGAGATCTAAAATTTAAAGGGCCAGTACGCCCATAATCATGTCTTGCACCTGTCTCCACTCTATAAGTTCCTGCTCCTCCCCCTCTTCCCTGCCGGATCTTTACTGCCCCTAGCCTGAGATTAAGCATTCCATATTGCCTGTTTGTCTTACCCGTGTATTCAGACCTTTCCGCTATGTTATTTGACTTTGCACCTTTGCCGTCTGCCTTGACCTTCTGCTACGTTTGACTACGCTACTGCCTTATCCTTCGGTACCTCGCCTTGCTCAGCTACCTGTGTGGTCAAGCCATGTCGGGGGTAGCGACCTGGGTGTCGCCTGTTGCAGCAAGCCCATCCTGTCTTGTAGGAGGCTCTGGTGAAGACCAGCGGCACCTTAGACTCAGATCCCCAATACAGTCCAAGTCATCAGCCACACAGGTTAGAGGATCCACATCCAGCTCCGTAACATCCTTCATATAATGATATACCGGCTAATGTCTCAATTTTAACATTAGTTTGAGGGTTAGCAATATGTCACTGTTTACATCTACCACAGTAGTGCACCTGAATATATTTATGTATTACCCTGGTCCTAGGCCATACCTTCTACTGCCAGACTCTAAATATTCATATCATCCAGTGCTGCCACAAATATACTACAAAAATGATGTGCCTTACAGTGTCTAAGTGAACCCATACAGTGGTAAAATAACAGCAAGCCTAGGGAACTATGCCATCTTTGCCCCTCACCTTCACTTGCACAGGTCACACATTCCTGGTCCTTCCCTTAACAATCCTCATACACATATTTGGGATAATACAAGAAAGTCCTGCACAGGTTCCTACTCTGCAGGAGAAGAAGGGATGAAACTTACCTGCTGGGGGCACATAGCCGCTGTATGGTCTGCCTTTATGGTGTGTATATGTATATACTTAACTGTAGCATTATAGTCACGTTATAGTCAGCTAGACTTTCACACCTATTCCGTAAATTCATACAGTCAACTCAATTATCCCTTTTTTTCCCAAATAATTAAGATGTTACAGGTTCTGAAGGAAACATTGCTTTGGCCATAAGACAATGCCAAATAAAATTGAAGAATCCTTTCATCTTTTCTATAAAAAGATATTAGCCATTGGAAAAGTATAGTGCCCCCCTAAACGTAACTTCAAAAACAAAACCCTTTTCATATTTAACCTTGCTGCAGCATTTTCTCATTATTAAATTATTCAGGGATTCATCTGTTATTTTAAGAGACGTTATTAGCATGAAAGTCTGCCTCGCCTTTCATCTATTGAAATTGTCTGGTATCAGCATATTATTTCCAGTTGAAATTGCTGGAGGCTTTGGGTAAAGGCAGGGACTGGCACTGCTGGGACACTACTCAGCCTGCCTCGGTATTTCAAGCAAATTCTTCTTCTTTTCCTCCTTTGAAATAGATTTCTGCATTTGACAAATCTCTAACGTCCAATGGATTGATTCTATGGCTGGAGAGGGGGCAGCACTGGAGGCTAAGCCCCTATTTCATTTATGTAATGGTGACTCTCATGAAGCACATTTATGATCAGGAACAATTTGCTGATTCAGAAGAAACATCACAGAATTTATTGGGCAACATTTTCTTGTGTAGCTTCACATTTCACTGAACAGAAAAATATATGGGTAATTGTCATAGAAGAGTGCTTGAAAATATACAGTATTCTCTTTTTTGTGTATTTACAATAACCAGTGACCTCAAAATGAGCCTTATCACTTTATTTTAGTATTGGTTCACACCACATCATTTATCCTAAGGGCTTACCATTCTACCACCACATCCCCAGGTATCATGATATTATTTATGTGTGCATACGGAACAGGTCTTTATAGTATTACACAGGCCCCATTGTCTGAGGAGGCTACATACAAGGAGAGCAGCCCTGTAAATGATACATGAAAAAGGTGCCCTTGGATTCCACATATTAATAACTGATCCTCACACGGCAAACGTATTGATTAGATATTCTGCAGAACTGTCGCGGCAATGCCCTGGAGGGGGGCCAGAGGCCATTGGCTCCTTCCATTGCTCCTTTCATGGAATTAACAGAGTTAAAGGGGTATTCCAGGCAAAACCTTTTTTTTATATATCAACTGGCTCCGGAAAGTTAAACAGATTTGTAAATTACTTCTATTAAAAAATCTTAATCCTTCCAATAGTTATTAGCTTCTGAAGTTTTATGTCTAACTGCTCAATGATGATGTCACGTCCCGGGAGCTGTGCATGATGGGAGAATATCCCCATAGGAACTGCACAGCTCCCGGAACGTGAGTCATCAGAGAGCAGTTAGACAGAAAACAACAACTCAACTTCAGAAGCTAATAACTATTGGAAGGATTAAGATTTTTTAATAGAAGTAATTTACAAATCTGTTTAACTTTTCGGAGCCAGTTGATATATAAAAAAAAGTTTTGGCCTGGAATACCCCTTTAACTGCTTCAGCTATCACTTAGAGCACAAATTCAGCTGCGGCAGCTCTGCATGACAGCTGATCGGCAGGGGTGCTGGGTGTCGGCACCCGCTGATCAGATATTGGTGGCCTATCCTGAGGATAAGCTCTCAAGTAATAGGATGGAAAAACACCTTAGGGTAGGGTCACATGTAACGGATCCACAACGTATTTTATGCTGAGGATCCGCCAGTGGCCCAACCCTATAGTGTGCCTCCAGCTGTGCCTCCGTTATGTGTGACATTATCCTTAAAGCAGGGGTCTCAAACTCAAATTATCTGGGGGCCACTGGAGGTAGAGGCTGGTGAAGCTGGAGCCGCATCAAGTATTGGACCAATATTCTATAATGTACAACTGATGCAATCTTAAAGGGGTACTCCGGTGGAAATGTATTTTTATTTTTTTTTATCAACTGGTGCCAGAAAGTTAAACAGATTTGTAAATGACTTCTATTAATGACTTCTTAATCCTTCCAGTACTTATTAGCTACTGAATAGTACAGAGGAAATGATTTTCTTTTTCGAACACAGAGTATTCAGAAGCTAATAAGTACTGGAAGGATTAAGATTTTTTTTATAGAAGTAATTTACAAATCTGTTTAACTTTCTGCCACCAGTTGATTTCAAAAAGAAAAGTTCTCCACCGGAGTACCCCTTTAATAAAAGTACTAAACATTAACGGTTGTAAAAAACTTAGGTTTCTCTTACCTTCTACTTCTTGTTGCCAGAGACCAGAGAGTAAGGAAGCAACTGACACCCTCAATATGGCTTGAAGATGCTCATCAGTAAGTTTGGCCCTGTACTTTGACTTATTAAAGTTCATGGTGGAGAAGAGCTTTTCACACAGGTACTCCCAAAAAGGCACATGATCCGCTTGAACATTCTGGAAATCTCAGGAATGTCGGTGGGCAATTCTGTCATAAATTGTCCAAGCTTGTCTGTTTTTCCATTTATATCCCTGAACTTATCTTTGAGTTCTGAATTGCACTGCAGATCACATAGCTCCATTTGAAGCGGAGGGGGGGGGGGGGGGGGGTTATCTTCCACATTGAAGGAGAAGGAGTCAGCAAACATTTGAAAAGAGGCTGAGTGTGTCTTAAAGGGGTATTCCAGGCCAAAACTTTTTTTTTAATATATATCAACTGGCTCTGGAAAGTTAAACAGATTTGTAAATTACTTCTATTAAAAAATCTTAATCCTTCCAATAATTATTAGCTTCTGAAGTTGAGTTGCTGTTGTCTGTCTAACTGCTCTCTGATGACTCACGTCCCGGGAGCTGTGCAGTTCCTATGGGGATATTCTCCCATCATGCACAGCTCCCGGGACGTGACATCACCATTGAGCAGTTAGACATAAAACTTCAGAAGCTAATAACTATTGGAAGGATTAAGATTTTTTAATAGAAGTAATTTACAAATCTGTTTAACTTTCCGGAGCCAGTTGATATATAAAAAAAGGTTTTGCCTGGAATACCCCTTTAAAGTCTCCAAACCTGTTATCAAATTCTTCCTGTAGCTTTGCAATGGCATCAGTATACTTAACCCCTGTCACGATGCCGGCTGGCAGGTAGTGGATCCTCTGTGCCAGAGAGGGATTGGCGTGGACCGTGCTAGTGGATCGGTTCTAAGTCACTACTGGTTTTCACCAGAGCCCGCCGCAAAGCGGGATGGTCTTGCTGCGGCGGTAGTGACCAGGTCGTATCCACTAGCAACGGCTCAACCTCTCTGGCTGCTGAAGATAGGCGCGGTACAAGGGAGTAGACAGAAGCAAGGTCGGACGTAGCAGAAGGTCGGGGCAGGCAGCAAGGATCGTAGTCAGGGGCAACGGCAGGAGGTCTGGAACACAGGCTAGGAACACACAAGGAAACGCTTTCACTGGCACGATGGCAACAAGATCCGGCAAGGAAGTGCAGGGGAAGTGAGGTGATATAGGGAAGTGCACAGGTGATCACACTAATTGGAACCACTGCGCCAATCAGCGGCGCAGTGGCCCTTTAAATCGCAAAGACCCGGCGCGCGCGCGCCCTAGGGAGCGGGGCCGCGCGTGCCGGGACAGGACCGACGGAGAGCGAGTCAGGTACGGGAGCCGGGGTGCGCATCGCGAGCGGGCGCTACCCGCATCGCGAATCGCATCCCGGCTGGAGGCGGTATCGCAGCGCCCCGGGTCAGTGGATCTGACCGGAGCGCTGCAGTGAGGAGAGTGTAGCGAGCGCTCCGGGGAGGAGCGGGGACCCGGAGCGCTCGGCGTAACAGTACCCCCCCCCCTTGGGTCTCCCCCTCTTCTTAGAGCCTGAGAACCTGAGGAGCAGACTTTTGTCTAGGATATTGTCCTCAGGTTCCCAGGATCTCTCTTCTGGACCACAACCCTCCCAATCCACTAAAAAAAAGGTTTTCCCTCTGACCTTTTTGGATGCCAGAATCTCTTTGACGGAGAAGATGTCCGAGGAGCCGGAAACAGGAGTGGGAGGAACAGATTTGGGAGAGAAACGGTTGATGATAAGTGGTTTAAGAAGAGAAACGTGAAAGGCATTAGGAATACGAAGAGAAGGAGGAAGAAGAAGTTTGTAAGAGACAGGATTAATCTGGCACAAAATTTTGAAAGGACCAAGATAGCGTGGTCCCAACTTGTAGCTAGGGACACGGAAGCGGACATATTTAGCGGAGAGCCATACCTTGTCTCCAGGGGAAAAAATGGGAGGAGCTCTTCTTTTCTTATCCGCGAACTTCTTCATGCGTGATGAAGCCTGTAAGAGAGAATTTTGGGTCTCTCTCCATATGATGGAAAGATCACGAGAAATTTCATCCACAGCGGGCAGACCAGAGGGCAAGGGGGTAGGGAGGGGGGGAAGAGGGTGACGGCCGTACACCACGAAAAATGGGGATTTGGAGGAAGATTCAGAGACTCTGAAGTTATACGAGAATTCGGCCCATGGTAGAAGATCTGCCCAGTCATCCTGGCGGGAGGAAACAAAATGTCGTAAATAATCACCCAAGACCTGGTTAATTCTTTCTACTTGTCCATTGGATTGAGGATGATATGCAGAAGAAAAATTTAATTTAATCTTGAGTTGTTTACAGAGAGCCCTCCAGAATTTAGACACGAATTGGACGCCTCTATCCGAGACGATCTGCGTAGGCAACCCGTGAAGACGAAAAATGTGTACAAAAAATTGTTTAGCCAACTGAGGCGCTGAAGGAAGACCAGGAAGAGGGATGAAATGTGCCATTTTGGAGAATAGATCAACGACCACCCAAATAACAGTGTTGCCACGGGAAGGGGGTAAGTCAGTAATAAAATCCATACCAATCAGAGACCAAGGCTGTTCGGGGACAGGCAGAGGATGAAGAAAACCAGCGGGCTTCTGGCGAGGAGTCTTATCCCGGGCACAGATAGTGCAGGCTCGCACAAAGTCCACAACATCCGTCTCCAGAGTCGGCCACCAATAGAAGCGAGAGATGAGTTGCACGGATTTCTTGATGCCCGCATGACCTGCGAGATGGGAGGAGTGACCCCATTTGAGGATTCCGAGGCGTTGGCGTGGAGAAACAAAGGTCTTTCCAGGAGGAGTTTGCCTGATGGAGGCTGGAGAAGTGGAAATCAGGCAGTCAGGAGGAATGATGTGTTGCGGAGAGAGTTCAACTTCAGAAGCATCCGAGGAACGAGAGAGAGCATCGGCCCTAATGTTCTTATCGGCAGGCCGAAAGTGAATTTCAAAATTAAATCGGGCAAAGAACAGAGACCACCTGGCCTGGCGAGGATTCAGCCGTTGGGCAGACTGGAGGTAGGAGAGGTTCTTGTGATCGGTGTAAATAATAACTGGAAATCTTGATCCCTCCAGCAGATGCCTCCATTCCTCAAGTGCTAATTTAATGGCTAGAAGCTCTCGATCCCCGATGGAGTAGTTCCTCTCCGCCGGAGAGAAGGTCCTAGAAAAAAAACCACAAGTAACAGCATGCCCGGAAGAATTTTTTTGTAGAAGGACAGCTCCAGCTCCCACTGAGGAGGCATCAACCTCCAATAGGAAGGGTTTAGATGGGTCAGGTCTGGAGAGCACGGGAGCCGAAGAAAAGGCAGACTTGAGCCGTTTAAAGGCGTCTTCCGCTTGAGGAGGCCAAGACTTGGGATCGGCATTTTTTTTGGTTAAAGTCACGATAGGAGCCACAACGGTAGAAAAATGTGGAATAAATTGCCTGTAATAATTGGCGAACCCCAAAAAACGTTGGATAGCACGGAGTCCGGAGGGGCGTGGCCAATCTAAGACGGCAGAGAGTTTGTCTGGATCCATTTGTAGTCCCTGGCCAGAGACCAAGTATCCTAGGAAAGGAAGAGATTGGCATTCAAACAGACATTTCTCTATTTTGGCATAGAGTTGATTGTCACGAAGTCTCTGAAGAACCATACGGACATGCTGGCGGTGTTCTTCTAGATTGGCAGAAAAAATCAGGATATCGTCCAGATATACAACAACACAGGAATATAAGAGATCACGAAAAATTTCATTAACAAAGTCTTGGAAGACGGCAGGGGCGTTGTACAGGCCAAAGGGCATGACCAGATACTCAAATTGTCCATCTCTGGTGTTAAATGCCGTTTTCCATTCATCCCCCTCTCTGATGCGGATGAGATTATAAGCACCTCTTAAGTCCAGTTTGGTAAAGATGTGGGCACCTTGGAGGCGATCAAAGAGTTCAGAGATGAGGGGTAGGGGGTAGCGGTTCTTAACCGTGATTTTATTAAGACCGCGGTAGTCAATGCAAGGACGTAGAGAGCCATCTTTTTTGGACACAAAGAAAAATCCGGCTCCGGCAGGAGAGGAGGATTTACGGATAAAGCCCTTTTTTAAATTTTCCTGGACGTATTCAGACATGGCAAGAGTCTCTGGGGCGGACAGAGGATAAATTCTGCCCCGGGGTGGAGTAGTGCCCGGGAGGAGGTCGATAGGACAATCATAAGGCCTGTGAGGAGGTAGAGTCTCAGCTTGTTTTTTGCAAAAAACATCCGCAAAGTCCATATAGGCCTTAGGGAGACCGGTTACAGGAGGAACCACAGAGTCACGGCAAGGGTTACTGGGAACCGGTTTTAGGCAGTCCTTGGAACAAGAGGGCCCCCAACTCTTGATCTCCCCAGTGGACCAATCCAGGGTTGGGGAATGAAGTTGAAGCCAGGGAAGTCCAAGGAGAATTTCAGAAGTGCAATTGGGGAGGACCAAAAGTTCAATCTTCTCGTGATGAGATCCGATGCACATTAGAAGGGGCTCCGTGCGGAAACGTATGGTACAGTCCAATCTTTCATTGTTTACACAATTGATGTAGAGGGGTCTGGCGAGACTGGTCACCGGGATGTTGAACCTGTTGACGAGAGAGGCCAAAATAAAATTTCCTGCAGATCCGGAGTCCAAGAAGGCCATAGTAGAGAAGGAGAAGGCAGAGGCAGATATCCGCACAGGCACAGTAAGACGTGGAGAAGCAGAGTAGACATCAAGGACTGTCTCACCTTTGTGCGGAGTCAGCGTACGTCTTTCCAGGCGGGGAGGACGGATAGGACAATCCTTCAGGAAGTGTTCGGTACTAGCACAGTACAGGCAGAGATTCTCCATGCGGCGTCGTGTCCTCTCTTGAGGTGTCAGGCGAGACCGGTCGACCTGCATAGCCTCCACGGCGGGAGGCACAGGAACAGATTGCAGGGGACCAGAGGAGAGAGGAGCCGGGGAGAAGAAACGCCTCGTGCGAACAGAGTCCATATCCTGGCGGAGCTCCTGACGCCTTTCGGAAAAACGCATGTCAATGCGAGTGGCTAGGTGAATGAGTTCATGTAGATTAGCAGGGATTTCTCGTGCGGCCAGAACATCTTTAATGTTGCTGGATAGGCCTTTTTTAAAGGTCGCGCAGAGGGCCTCATTATTCCAGGATAATTCTGAAGCAAGAGTACGGAATTGTACGGCATACTCGCCAACGGAAGAATTACCCTGGACCAGGTTCAACAGGGCAGTCTCAGCAGAAGAGGCTCGGGCAGGTTCCTCAAAGACACTTCGAATTTCCGAGAAGAAGGAGTGTACAGAGGCAGTGACGGGGTCATTGCGGTCCCAGAGCGGTGTGGCCCAAGACAGGGCTTTTCCAGACAGAAGGCTGACTACGAAAGCCACCTTAGACCTTTCAGTGGGAAACTGGTCCGACATCATCTCCAAGTGCAGGGAACATTGGGAAAGAAAGCCACGGCAAAACTTAGAGTCCCCATCAAATTTATCCGGCAAGGATAGTCGTAGACCAGAAGCGGCCACTCGCTGCGGAGGAGGTGCAGGAGCTGGCGGAGGAGATGATTGCTGAAGCTGTGGTAGTAACTGCTGTAGCATAACGGTCAGTTGAGACAGCTGTTGGCCTTGTTGCGCTATCTGTTGTGACTGCTGGGCGACCACCGTGGTGAGGTCAGCGACAACTGGCAGAGGAACTTCAGCGGGATCCATGGCCGGATCTACTGTCACGATGCCGGCTGGCAGGTAGTGGATCCTCTGTGCCAGAGAGGGATTGGCGTGGACCGTGCTAGTGGATCGGTTCTAAGTCACTACTGGTTTTCACCAGAGCCCGCCGCAAAGCGGGATGGTCTTGCTGCGGCGGTAGTGACCAGGTCGTATCCACTAGCAACGGCTCAACCTCTCTGGCTGCTGAAGATAGGCGCGGTACAAGGGAGTAGACAGAAGCAAGGTCGGACGTAGCAGAAGGTCGGGGCAGGCAGCAAGGATCGTAGTCAGGGGCAACGGCAGGAGGTCTGGAACACAGGCTAGGAACACACAAGGAAACGCTTTCACTGGCACGATGGCAACAAGATCCGGCAAGGAAGTGCAGGGGAAGTGAGGTGATATAGGGAAGTGCACAGGTGATCACACTAATTGGAACCACTGCGCCAATCAGCGGCGCAGTGGCCCTTTAAATCGCAAAGACCCGGCGCGCGCGCGCCCTAGGGAGCGGGGCCGCGCGCGCCGGGACAGGACCGACGGAGAGCGAGTCAGGTACGGGAGCCAGGGTGCGCATCGCGAGCGGGCGCTACCCGCATCGCGAATCGCATCCCGGCTGGAGGCGGTATCGCAGCGCCCCGGGTCAGTGGATCTGACCGGAGCGCTGCAGTGAGGAGAGTGTAGCGAGCGCTCCGGGGAGGAGCGGGGACCCGGAGCGCTCGGCGTAACAACCCCTTAAGGACTTTTTTTTTATTTTATTTTTGCATTTTTGTTTTTTCCTCCTCGCCTTCTTAAATTCATAACTCTTTTAAATTTCCATTCCCAGACCCATACGAGGGCTTGGTTTTTGCGTGACCAGTTGTACTTTGTAATGACATCACTTATTTTACCCTAAAATGTATAGTAAACCCCCCAAAAAAATTTTGGTGTAAGGAATTTTAAACAAAAATCATAACTTAGCAAATTTGGGGGGTTTCGTTTTTGTGCTGTACACTTTACGGTAAAAATTTGATGTTTTTTTATTCTCTGTCAATACGATCAATACGATTAAAATGATACCCATGGTTACATACATTTCTATTATTGTACTGCTTTTAAAAAATCTCAAACTTTTTAACAAAATCATTATGTTTAAAATTGCCCTATTTTGACCATCTCTAAAGCTCTTATTTTTTCATTCTCAGGGATGTGTGAGGGATAATTTTTTGTGCCATGATCTGTAATTTGTTTTGGTACCACGCTTGCATATATGTGACTTTTTGATCACTTTCTATTACATTTTTTTTGCAGTTTGATGTGACAAAAAAGCTGAATTTTTTTTTTACATTTACGCCGTTCGCCGTAGAGGATCATTAACATTATATTTTTATAGTTTGGACATTTACGCACGCAACAATACCAAATATGTTTATTATTTATCATTTTTTTATGCTTTTTTGTATTCATATGTTTTTATGCTTTTTTGTATTCATATGGGGAAAAGGGGTGATTTAAAACTTTATAGGAGGAGGGGCTTTTTCACCTTTTTTTCACTCTTTTTAAAACTTTTTTTTACATTTACTTTGCTTTTTTAGTCCCCATAGGGGACTATTTATAGCAATCATTAGATTGCTAATACTGTTCAGTGCTATGCATAGGGCATAGCACTGATCAGTATTATCGGCGATCTTCTTCTCTGGTCTGCTGGAAGGCAGATCAGTGCAGAAGACCCCGGGAGACAGACGGAGGCAGGAGAGGGGACCTCCGTCCGCCATCTTGGCTGATCTGATCCCCGCGGCAGTGCCGTGGGAGATCAGATCAGCCATTATAAGTGCCGCACTGCTGCAGATGCCATGATCTGTATTGATCACGGAATCTGAGAGGTTAATGGCAGACATCAGCACGATCGCTGATGTCCGCCATTACCGGCGGGTCCGTGGCTGCTGATAGCCGCCAGGACCCGCCGGGAATGAAGCCCAGCTTTCTCAGACAAACCTCTGCCATTTCCCAACATGCAAGGTACTCATGTACTCGGGCACACCATTCAGTAGTATTAACCCCTTAAGACATGCCCCCTAAATGTACGGCGCTGTATAGCGTCACTTAGCGCACAGCGCTATACATTTACGGCGCGGCTGTGATACCAGCGCAGGAGCATGTTGGGAAAGCTGAGCTTTCCATAACATGAGTTTTGCAGTGAATGCCCTGACATTGTCATAGGCAACAGTGACAAGCTGCCCATGGCCTTGTAACTTCTTGTTTAGTACACTCAGCTCCTGTGTGATGTCAACAAGAAAAGCTAAGTCCATGAGCCATTTGGGATCACTTAGTACAGGAACAACCACCCCATCTATCTCCATGAACGGTTTAACTTCTGCTCTAAACTCAAAAAAACTCTTTGAGACATTTCCCCTGCTAAGCCAACGCACCTCATTGAAGTATATAACATCCTCATATACTTACTCTATTTCCTCTAAAAAGGTGAGGAACTGCCAATGCCTCAAGCCCCTGGATCTGATATGGTTGATGAATTTCACAACGTCAGACATCACATTGTCAAACTTCAGGCATTTGCTGCATAAGGCCTGCTTATGGATAATGCAGCGCAGAGCAATGGCCTCTTCCACACCCTCCTCTTGTAGTTTTCTGTGAACATGTGCCACAAGTCCATTTTTCCTCATTGTCATTGATGGTGCTCCATCAGTTATTATTCCTGCAAAATTCTTCCATAATAAGCCAGCATCCACAATGGCTTTACACATCTGGCAGAATATCTCCTGAGCAGTGGTCTGGCCATGCATTGGAATCACTGTGAGCAACTCCTCCAACACTTCAAAATTGTCATCGACACCACGGACATATATTGCGAGCTGCGCAGTGTCAGTAACGTCTGTGCTCTCATCAAGAGCGATTGAGTATGAATGGATTTAACCTTTTCACACAGTTGCTCATGAATGTTACCTGACAGGTCAGAAATGCGCTCTGCCACTGTGTTGGCTGAAAGGCTGGTGTGGCCCTTCTTTTCTGGACAGATTATACCTACAGCCTGTAACATGCACTTTTTGATGAACTCGCCTTCTTTGAATGGCTTTCCTGCCCTAGCAATCATCTCACTCACCATGTAACTAGCTTCGACTGCTGCATCACTCTCTTTATTTGCTTTCTTGAAAAGCTCTTGTTGCCTCAGTAGACATTTTTAAGTTTGGTGACCTGGGCCTCTCTCTCATCTCCCTGGTATTTGGCATACTCCTCAGCATGTCTAGTTATATAATGACGTCTGATATTGTACTCCTTGTGCACCGCAACATTCTCGGTGCATATATGGCAGGTCAGAATGCCCCTGTGCTCCATAAAAAAAATATTCCATCTCCCACTTCTTCTGAAAAATGCTGTGCTCATCATCAACCTTTCTCTTCACAGCAGGTTTTGTGTAAGATATGACTGGGGCTGGAAGACAGTCCCTATGACCCTGGCTGCAGTCACACACTGGAGATTTATCATTAGGTGTCTATTGTAGACACAGATCTACCCCTTTACACTGCTTGTCTAATTTACACTCTTGCTCAAGATTTACAAAAGTTGTGCGCTCCTTTGATAAATTTTGTGCAAATATAGAAACGCCCCCCCCCGCTCTACCGTGCACTCCTTCTCTACCTCCCACGGTACACTGCTCACATAGCTAGAAGTGCTGGAGCAGCAATGTGTGCCGAACAAACCTCTGCACAATAGTAAAATCATAAATCTTTATAAAGTACACAGAGGGGGAGATTCTCCAAGAATTTTGTGTCAAAATGCCGCTGTTTACACTGTTCATGTCAGTTTTGTGTGGGCGTGTCCATGTATATTGTCTGCTTTACATGATATTTTCGAAGGGGTGAGAGTCCAGTTTACATCAAAATTTCACACCAGCTTTTTGATAGTGTAGAAATCACAGAAATGGTTGTAGTTTTATTGCTTTTGTTTTCTTCTCATTTTAGACAGGCTGGTGCTGCTTGGTTGGAATCTGGCTGATAATGAAAAAATGGGGGGAACCACACACGTTTTTTTTTATTTTTTTATTTATTTAAAAAAAACGCATAGGATTCCCCCTATTTTCAGTATCAGCCAGATACCAACCTAGGCCCAGGAGTGCCATTTTTGACACTCCAGGCCTGTTGCTACTGGCTCTTCCCGACACTCCTGTGGCGGTGGGTACCAGAGTAATAATTGGAGGTTAGCTGATTTTGGGGCTAACGTTAAGCTCCAGCTTAGTAATGGATTCCGTCTATAAGACAGCTTCCACTACTAAGCCTGAAAATTAAATTATAAAAAGAACACTCCCCCACAGCCCTCGTTAACCATTTTATTGAAATTAAAAAATGCTGGTCATTGTCACAGTCCACCGAATATGACGTAGTCCTCTGCATTCAGGTATCTGAAATGAGAAGAAAAGAAAAACAAGAAATATGGGTTAGTACATTTTTTGCGCTCTCCCCTGGGGAGAGCGCACATAATGCAGCGTGTTCATAAACAGGGAGCCCATTATGGAGGCTGTAGTTAAGAAACAGCTGGCGTCTCCCTGTTTTGGAACACACTGACAGAAAGGCTCTGTTCCCATTATGCAAAACGCATAGTGAGAACAGAGTCAGGCCTGGACTGTGTAGTTCGATCTGTCCCTCTGCCCTTGGACTACTACTGCCATCATGGGACAGAGTCTATCCGATAATGGGAGTAGTTGTAGTACCGTAGTGCTGAGGGATGGCACTTGCACATCTACCGGCTGCGGGACTTTTAGGACTACTACTCCCATCATGGACAGACTCTGTCCATGATGGGAGTTATAGTCCAGGGGCTGTGGTGCAGATTGCAGCAGGTCATTGTCCAGAGACCCGCTGCGATCCGCATTTATTAAGTTAACAAGCCGGCAGCACATGTGGCTACACTGCGCTGCCCACTGGCTCCTGTATACATCTCTCACAATTCATAATCCCTGCCACTGGGATACCAGAGCTCTGATTGTTGAATAGCTTTTCACTAATCAGAGCTCGCGTCTCCCGGGCGGGGATTAAGAAATGTGATAGCTGTATACAGGAGCTAGCAGGCAGCACAGTGTAGCCGCATCTGCCGCCATCTTTTACAGTTAATAAATGCGGATCGCTGGAGAATGACCCGATGCAATCTGCCCCTCAGCTCCTGGACTAAAACTACCATCATGGGCAGAGTCTGCTGGGGGGGGTGTTGTTGGATGATTGGGATGCAATAGCACCCTCAACATCCACCAGCAACACCCCCCCCCCCCCAGCAGTTGCATCCCCGTCATCCGTCAGCTCATGCTATTACCACAGGGGGAAATGGGGAGGGGGTGTTGCTGGTGGATGATGAGGGTGCTACTGCTGGGGGGGGGGGTGTTGCTGGTGGATGATGGGGGTGCTACTGCTGGGGGGGTGTTGTTGGATGATTGGGATGCTACTGCCAGGGCTGTAGCACCCTCATCATCCACCACAACCCCCCCCCCCCAGCAGTAGCACCCCCATCATCCATCACTCATGCTATTATCACAGGGGGGTAGGGGGAATGGGGTGTTGCTGGTGGAAGAAGGGGGTGCTACTGCTGGGGGGGGTGTTGCTGGTGGATGATGAGGGTGCTACTGCTGGGAGGGGTGTTGTTGGATGGTTGGGATGCTACAGCAGGGCAGCCTCGTTATCCACCAGAACCCCCCCCCCCCAGCAGAGGCAACCCCATCATCCACCAGCAACTAACCCCCCCTCCCCCATTCCCCCTACCCCCCTGTGATAATAGAAGGAAAGGGGCAACGGGCTGCCATATTTCGCACAGTATGGGGAGGGGGCAGCAGGCCGCAAAATTTCAGTCTGCGGGCCGGGAGTTTGACACCCCTGCCTTAAAGGGACATTAAGGTTTAGAAGCTCCAAGTATAAAAATGTCATAAAAATGTTAGCTGCAAAGGAACAGTGGTTTGATCCCTTAAGAAGTAGTGATCTGTTTATTCATATGATAATGATGCCAGCTCAGAAAAAAATGTGTTCCAATTCAGACAATTGGTTTTTCATGTACTACAAGGCTCATGCAACACACAACTCACTCCTGGTTTATACAGCAAGGACCCATTCTAAGATGTTCACATCACTAGCCGGACATATGGACATTGACTGTCTTCGTGAGACAACCCTTAAGTGTGGGAAATTGCTAGAGCAAGCAATGAGGCTCCATGTCTAAAACTTAACAGCAAATTCACCCCACAATGAAGCCCATCAGCACTGAGCATATTTTAGGAATTAAACTTAATAATTATCATATATTGTAATGCACCCTATGTTTTTTTTTTCTCCTTCTGCATACTTTATTCCTTGCCTATGACCCCATTTGTGATGATTCTCTAATAATGGAAAGGCCAGGTATAGACATGCACTTTGTAACCAATAACATCCTGGAAATGCATTTCTCCTAACTTTTGCTGAGAGCAATGAGGAACACATATGGCTGCGCATTCTGCATGGCATGGCAAACTTTTTCTTTAGGCTAATTTCACACTGTCCCTGTATCAGCAGTGTCCATCAGATGTGTATGCAGTATATACACTTTTTTTTTACAGGATGAAGTGTTGTATGTAATCCTATCATGTGTGATATTGTCTGCTTAGCCTGTATTTGCTTACTGAAAAGTTAATATGTTACATTTCATTGACAGCATCCATAACAAGCATAACCCAGCTTTCTACAGACCCTGAATTTAATATAAATCCCCAAAAATGTAACACGCTGGCCGTCGGTGCTCTCTTGTCATGTCCCCACTGCGGGGCTGGGATTCACATTGCGGGACACGCCTGCATGCGAATCCCAGCCCGTCTCTCACCTCCCTGGTCTTCCTGTTCTTGCAGCCCCGGTGCGCATGCCCCCGCCTCCTAGGGCGCGTGCGCCGGAGCTCTTACATTTAAAGGTCCAGCTCCTCCCTTTGTTCCTGGCCGGATCTTTGTTGCCTTGTGCCGTAGTGAAAGCATACTGTGTTCCTGATATCCTTGTTCCATTATCTGCACCTGTGCCACCTGCCCTGACCTACTGCTTCCTTAAACCTCCTCCTGCCAGTTTCCTTTTGTGCCACACCCCATCCCAGCAACCTGTGTGGACGAGTCGTGCCAGGGGTAGTGACCTGGGTGCTGCCTGCTGCAGCAAGACCATCCCTCTTTGTGGCAGGCTCTGGTGAAAACCACCCGCACCTTAGACTCCGCTCCCTGGCAAGGCTCACATCATCATCCACACAGGCCCAGAGGATCCACCACCTGCCGTGACCCTTACACATTCCTTTAGGAAGGAGATGCAGAGTGACCAGGTGACCCCTGTTACCCAATGGGAACCCACAAATTGTCCTGTATATAGTGTAGGGGAGGAAGGAGTTGCCGCAGACAAGAACAAGGTGTAGAGCCTAGATCTTGTTATGAGCAGAGCTCCATGTGAGCTGCAGTGTGGAAAGGTGGTGGAAGAAGCATGAGGTGAATCCAGAAGGAAGCCTGAAGAAAAGCTTTTAATCAAATCAGCCCCGCCATTCTGCAAGTGTTCCCTGTACAGGAGTTGTTAAATCATACCCTGGTAGTGTAGCAAATTGGACCTTAGCAGAACCATAGTCCACATCAGATAGCTCACTCTCCAAGTCTCCAGTCTATCTAATTTAAGTGGGTGAAAAGCACCATGAGTCCCAGCAAGGCAACAGGGCTCCCAAGGGTTACACTGCATCCCTTCTACTCCACACCGTACTGTGAGTGTTGTACCATCTACACCTGCCTCAGTAATAGAAAGTTATCCATAACCCAGTGTCAATGTGTTCATTGCCCCGTGCCTGGCCCAGGAGAAGCTGTCTCGACCTCGGACCGTGTATAGGCTAACAGTGCCCTGACATCACAAATTGACAAGTACGCCTTGCATCCCCCTGCTACAACAAGAATATAGCAAATTACTATGGTAGTTTAGGATGTAAAAATGCATGGCCAGCTTTAGTGCAAAGTGTAAGTGTGCACAATAGTTCTGTCATTGTATTTACGAGCCATACTCAAGATGAAGAGAGATAATGGGCATGCTGTAGAGTAGGGAATTAAAGGGGGCACATCCCCTTTAATTCCATCACATTAACAAGAGGGACTTAAGGAGACCAGCCTGGGACAGTGGGCAGCATTTAAAAATCAGGACTGTGGATCAGGAACGTTGGTACATCAGGGATGTGGAAATTCTATCGCCCGACGCCCGGGACAAGTAGTTTTGGGCTCCGGGCAGGTGAATTTTTTGTAGATTTAGCCCTGTATCGGGCTAGCAGGGACAGACCGACATCCCCCTTATTTTTCTGTACTGCCGGTGTGAGGCGCAGGAGCCGATATAAGTCTATACCTCACACCGGCGCTCAGAGTGTAAGGAGGGGGGGGGGTGGTGGCCTCCAGCTGACTGCAGAGCCCGAGGTCGTACGTTCGCATTACATAATTGAGCCCCGCCCCTTATCTAATCTTCCCGGAGGATGGAGGACGCAGCTACACATAACACAAGAAGACAGGGGGAGAGAAAGGATGTCCACAGCTCGGCACACAGCTCCTCCCCTCCCCCGCACACAGCTCTATCCCTCCCCCTCCTCTTTCTTCACAGGACCTAATACACCACGGGGAGGCTGCATGTTTGCACGGGGAAAACATAGAGCGGGGGAGGGGAGAGGACGTCCGGTGTGAGGGGAGATTTTCAAACCCATGTAACCTCACACTGGCCGTGACTACAGCTCTGATGTCCACTTATGGCGGCTCAGGTGAGGAGGCAGAGAATGCAGGCAACAGGAAGGGTGGTTGTATATGTAGGGTGTGAGTGTGTATGTACTGTATAATGTATGATGTATGTCTATGTGTGATGTGTATGTAATGTATGATGTGTGTATAATGTCTGTCTATGTGTGATGTGTATGTAATGTATAATGTGTGTATGATGTCTGTCTATGTGTGATGTGTGTGTAATGTATGATGTGTGTATGATGTCTATGTGTGATGTGTATGTAATGGATAATGTGTGTATAATGTCTGTCTATGTGTGATGTGTATGTAATGTATAATGTGTGTATGATGTCTGTCTATGTGTGATGTGTATGTACTGTATAATGTATGATGAATGTCTATGTGTGATGTGTATGTAATGTATAATGTGTGTATGATGTCTGTCTATGTGTGATGTGTTTGTAATGTATAATGTGTGTATGATGTCTATGTGTGATGTGTGTGTAATGTATAATGTGTGTATGATGTCTATGTGTGATGTGTGTGTAATGTATAATGTGTGTATAATGTCTATGTGTGATGTGTATGTAAAGTATAATGTGTGTATGATGTCTATGTGTGATGTGTGTGTAATGTATAATGTGTGTATGATGTCTATGGGTGATGTGTGTGTAATGTATGATGTGTGTATGATGTCTGTGTGTGATGTGTATGTAATGTATAATGTGTGTATGATGTCTGTCTATGTGTGATGTGTATGTACTGTATAATGTATGATGTATGTCTATGTGTGATGTGTATGTAATGTATAATGTGTGTATGATGTCTGTCTATGTGTGATGTGTATGTACTGTATAATGTATGATGTATGTCTATGTGTGATGTGTATGTAATGTATAATGTGTGTATGATGTCTGTCTATGTGTGGTGTGTATGTAATGTATAATGTGTGTATGATGTCGATGTGTGTGTAATGTATAATGTGTGTATGATGTCTATGTGTGATGTATGATGTGTGTATGATGTGTGTATGATGTATGTCTGTGTGATGTGCATGTAATGTGTGATGTGTGTATAATGTCTGTCTATGTGTGATGTGTATGTAATGTATAATGTGTGTATGATGTCTATGTGTGATGTGTATGTAATGTATAATGTGTGTATGATGTCTGTCTATGTGTGATGTGTATGTAATGTATAATGTGTGTATGATGTCTATGTGTGATGTGTGTGTAATGTATAATGTGTGTATGATGTCTATGTGTGATGCGTATGTAATGTATAATGTGTGTATGATGTCTATGTGTGATGTGTGTGTAATGTATAATGTGTGTATGATGTCTATGTGTGATGTGTATGTAATGTATGATGTGTGTATGATGTCTGTCTGTGTGATGTGTATGTAATGTATAATGTGTGTGTAATGTATGATGTGTGTATGATGTCTGTCTGTGTGATGTGTATGTAATGGTTAATGTGTGTATGATGTCGGTCTATGTGTGATGTGTATGTAATGTATAATGTGTGTGTAATGTATGATGTGTGTATGATGTCTGTCTATGTGTGATGTGTATGTAATGGTTAATGTGTGTATGATGTTGGTCTATGTGTGATGTGTGTGTAATGTATGATGTGTGTATGATGTCTGTCTATGTGTGATGTGTATGTAATGTATAATGTGTGTATGATGTCGGTCTATGTGTGATGTGTGTGTAATGTATAATGTGTGTATAATGTCTGTGTGTGATGTGTATGTAATGTATAATGTGTGTATGTTGTCTGTGTGTGATGTGTATGTAATGTATAATGTGTGTATGATTTCTGTGTGTGATGTGTATGTAATGTATAATGTGTGTATGATGTCTGTCTATGTGTGATGTGTATATAATGTATACTATGTGTATGATGTCTGTCTGTGTGATGTGTATGTAATGGATAATGTGTGTATGATGTCTATGTGTGATGTATGATGTGTGTATGATGTTTGTCTATGTGTGATGTGTGTATGATGTATGTCTGTGTGATGTGTATGTAATGTATAATGTGTGTATGATGTCGGTCTATGTGTGATGTGTGTGTAATGTATAATGTCTGTGTGTGATGTGTATGTAATGTATAATGTGTGTATGATGTCTGTGTGTGATGTGTATGTAATGTATAATGTGTGTATGATGTCTGTCTGTGTGATGTGTGTATATATAATGTATAATGTGTGTATGATGTCTGTGTGTGATGTGTATGTAATGTATAATGTGTGTATGATGTCTGTCTATGTGTGATGTGTATATAATGTATACTATGTGTATGATGTCTGTCTGTGTGATGTGTATGTAATGGATAATGTGTGTATGATGTCTATGTGTGATGTATGATGTGTGTATGATGTCTGTCTATGTGTGATGTGTGTATGATGTATGTCTGTGTGATGTGTATGTGATGTGTGTATAATGTCTGTCTATGTGTGATGTGTATGTAATGTATAATGTGTGTATGATGTCTATGTGTGATGTGTTTGTAATGTATACTGTGTGTATGATGTCTAAGTGTGATGTGTATGTAATGGATAATGTGTGTATGATGTCTAAGTGTGATGTTTATGTAATGTATGATGTGTGTATGATGTCTGTCTGTGTGATGTGTATGTAATGTATAATGTGTGTATGATGTCTGTCTGTGTGATGTGTATGTAATGTATAATGTGTGTATGATGTCTGTCTGTGTGATGTGTATGTATGTGATGTATGATGTGGGGTGGGCAGCGGTGTATGTATGATGTGTGTGTATATGTATAGTGTGAGTGTATGTGTGATGTGTGTATGTAATATATGATGTGGGGGGGCCAGTGGCGGGTGTATGTATGATGTGTGTATATGTATGGTGTGAGTGTATATGTGTATGATGTATTTGTGACGTGTGTATGTAATGTATGATTTGGGGAGGGGCGGCTCTGCCGCCGCCAGTTGTGCCATCTAATTTTATTTATTTTTAGTGGTAGTGGTTTCTGGCCACCCGCATTAAATTGCACCACCAGAACACCCCCCCCCCCCTTCATACTCACCCCCCGACCAAGAGCCCCACGGATGCACGCAAACACGCCCGAACCAAAATGTATAATGTGTGTATGATGTCTATGTGTGATGTGTGTGTAATGTATAATGTGTGTATGATGTCTATGTGTGATGTGTATGTAATGGATAATGTGTGTATGATGTCTAAGTGTGATGTTTATGTAATGTATGATGTGTGTATGATGTCTGTCTGTGTGATGTGTATGTAATGTATAATGTGTGTATGATGTCTGTCTGTGTGATGTGTATGTATGTGATGTATGATGTGGGGTGGGCAGCGGTGTATGTATGATGTGTGTGTATATGTATAGTGTGAGTGTATGTGTGATGTGTGTATGTAATATATGATGTGGAGGGGGCCAGTGGCGGGTGTATGTATGATGTGTGTATATGTATGGTGTGAGTGTATATGTGTATGATGTATTTGTGACGTGTGTATGTAATGTATGATTTGGGGGGGGGGGGCGGCTCTGCCGCCGCCAGTTGTGCCATCTTATTTTATTTATTTTTAGTGGTAATGGTTTCTGGCCACCCGCATTAAATTGCACCCCCAGAACACCCCCCTTCATACTCACCCCCCGACCAAGAGCCCCACGGATGCACGCAAACACGCCCGAACCAAAATGTATAATGTGTGTATGATGTCTATGTGTGATGTGTGTGTAATGTATAATGTGTGTATGATGTCTGTGTGTGATGTGTATGTAATGTATGATGTGTGTATGATGTCTGTCTGTGTGATGTGTATGTAATGTATAATGTGTGTGTAATGTATGATGTGTGTATGATGTCTGTCTATGTGTGATGTGTATGTAATGGTTAATGTGTGTATGATGTCGGTCTATGTGTGATGTGTATGTAATGTATAATGTGTGATGTGTGTGTAATGTATGATGTGTGTATGATGTCTGTCTATGTGTGATGTGTATGTAATGGTTAATGTGTGTATGATGTTGGTCTGCCGCCGCCAGTTGTGCCATCTAATTTTATTTATTTTTAGTGGTAGTGGTTTCTGGCCACCCGCATTAAATTGCACCCCCAGAACACACACACCCCCCCCCTTCATACTCACCCCCCGACCAAGAGCCCCACGGATGCACGCAAACACGCCCGAACCAAAATGTATAATGTGTGTATGATGTCTATGTGTGATGTGTGTGTAATGTATAATGTGTGTATGATGTCTATGTGTGATGTGTATGTAATGTATGATGTGTGTATGATGTCTGTCTGTGTGATGTGTATGTAATGTATAATGTGTGTGTAATGTATGATGTGTGTATGATGTCTGTCTATGTGTGATGTGTATGTAATGGTTAATGTGTGTATGATGTCGGTCTATGTGTGATGTGTATGTAATGTATAATGTGTGATGTGTGTGTAATGTATGATGTGTGTATGATGTCTGTCTATGTGTGATGTGTATGTAATGGTTAATGTGTGTATGATGTTGGTCTGCCGCCGCCAGTTGTGCCATCTAATTTTATTTATTTTTAGTGGTAGTGGTTTCTGGCCACCCGCATTAAATTGCACCCCCAGAACACACACCCCCCCCCCCCTTCATACTCACCCCCCGACCAAGAGCCCCACGGATGCACGCAAACACGCCCGAACCAAAATGTATAATGTGTGTATGATGTCTATGTGTGATGTGTGTGTAATGTATAATGTGTGTATGATGTCTATGTGTGATGTGTGTGTAATGTATAATGTGTGTATGATGTCTATGTGTGATGTGTATGTAATGTATGATGTGTGTATGATGTCTGTCTGTGTGATGTGTATGTAATGTATGATGTGTGTGTAATGTATGATGTGTGTATGATGTCTGTCTATGTGTGATGTGTTTGTAATGGATAATGTGTGTATGATGTCTGTCTGTGTGATGTGTATGTAATGTATAATGTGTGTGTAATGTATGATGTGTGTATGATGTCTGTCTATGTGTGATGTGTATGTAATGGTTAATGTGTGTATGATGTCGGTCTATGTGTGATGTGTATGTAATGTATAATGTGTGATGTGTATGTAATGTATAATGTGTGTATGATGTTGGTTTGCCGCCGCCAGTTGTGCCATCTAATTTTATTTATTTTTAGTGGTAGTGGTTTCTGGCCACCCGCATTAAATTGCACCCCCAGAACACCCCCCCCCCCCCCCCCCCTTCATACTCACCCCCCGACCAAGAGCCCCACGGATGCACGCAAACACGCCCGAACCAAAACTACAATTCCAGCATGTTACACCATAACCTAAACTGTAGAACTATAAAGTGCAACATGCTGGGAGTTGTAGTTTTGGTTCGGGTCAGCTGCAGAGCTATAGGCTGTATCAGGGCATGCTGGGAGTTGTTGTTACTAACTGCAATTCCCAGTATTCCTTGACACAGCCTATGGCTCTGCAGCTGACACGAACCAAAACTACAACTCCCAGCATGTTACATGATAACCTTAACTATACTACTATACAGTGCAACATGCTGCAACACCCACACAACCATAGGCTGTATCAGGGCATGCTGGGAGTTGTAGTTATCTAGTAACTAAATGCAACTTCCAGCATTTTCTGACACAAAATGCAGCACATAAACTGGAGAAGCAGAACCCCCCCCCCCCCCAGTAACACATAAGTCCCTATTGAGACTGAAAAATAGTGATTAAAATATTTTATAAAGTGCGTATATATGTGAATAAGCCCCTTTCCTAATAAAAGTTTCCAATTTTCTTTAAATATAAATAATGTACAAAAATAAACATAAGTGGTATCGCTGCATGTGGAAATGTCCAGACTATTAAAATATTATGTTAATTAAACCGTACGGTGAACGGTGTAAATGTAAAAGAATAGTCCAGAATTGCTCATTTTTGGTCACTTCATATGAGAAATTTTTTATGGTGATCAAAAAGTTACATCTAGACTTTTCTGGGCTTCGCTCGGGTGTAAGAGGAGCTACAGGTCTCCGGCCGCTAATATCCTGACATACTGCGATCATCGTGACCGCTATTAAACCATTAGATCACCGCGGGTCTAAGTTGACAGCAGTGTCTAAAGGGATCTTATATCCATCCCTGGGGGTCTAGTGGGGGGGGGGGATCAGACTATTTTGGTTGAAATTATTTCATCTACCAGGACAAGTGGATTTTCTTGAGGGACAAGTAGATTCTGTTCTGCTTTAGTCCCTTGGACAAGTAGTTTTTTTTTTAATTTCCACACCCCTGTACATACGCAGAATTATGTGCAATGACTTTGCAGGGGGCAGTGACTTGTCCACTTTTGTCCTTACATCATTGAGAATAGGGCTATGGGTGATAGAATCAGTGTCAGGAGGCACCAAAAACAGAAACAAGAGAGAAGTTAGCCTAGTGATCTGTCCATTCATAGCATTACATTAGTAGGGGATAGGAAAACATGTGATAGGATCAGTGTCATAATGTGAAGTGGGGATAGAGACAGGTAAGAGGTAACTCAGAATCAGTTACTGGAAAGAGCAGAGTATTACGGGGCATAATAATAATTTCCAATCCCAGTTACTATAATACATGGAATCATTTGTAATTTCTCTATTTCCTATTGATAAATCCTGTCACTACGGCTGTGTTGGTTGTGCGCTGTAGGCCCCACTCTCTGAGATACAGTCATGTTTGGATGTCACCCTTATTTCTGCATATCTGCTAGCACCTCCTGTAGATTAGCGCTATTGATTTAAAGGGGTACTCCGGCGCTAAGACATCTTATCCCCTATCCAAAGGATAGGGGATAAGATGCCTGATCGCGGGGGTCCCGCTGCTGGGGACACCTGTGATCTTTGACCCAGCACCCCATTACCATCAGCCCCCTGAGCATGTTTGCTAGGGGTCTGATGGCTGCCGATCACGGGGCCGAAGTATTGTGACGTCACGGCTCCGCCCCTATGTGAAGTCACGGTCCGTCACGGGGTGCTGCGTCAAAGATCACAGGGGTTCCCAGCGGTGGGACCCCCGCGATCAGTCATCTGATCCTCTATCCTTTGGATAGGGGATAAGATGTCTTAGCGCCGGAGTACCCCTTTAACGCTGCCAGAAAAATCCTCAAAAAGTCTCTTAAACAAGTAGCGGAGGTCCCCTGCCAACTGGTTTTTCAGTTCCCATTGTGTCTCTACTGAAGAACTGGCGTCAATCATATCAATGTGCTGCTGCTCTACTCTATTTTGTAATACCATTTTCAAAAGCTATTCTTTTTTACAAAGCATGTACATTGATTTTACATGATTTTAGAAATAGTGCTATATATTCATCAGGGATGACACCCCAAAGTTATCCCCTGGCTCAGCTGTAACATCCTTGCACCAGGTTCCACCACTAACCAAAGTGATGTGCATGCACAAAGAGAAATTAATCAAAGAAATGCTGGAACAAAACTGGGACACACATAATAGGTTACATTAAAATGATGAGGTTACGTTTCTGTAATACTGTATCAGGCTTGTTAGCTTGCAATTTCAGGGCATCATTACAGCAGGCAAAAAAAGAACAGTTTTAGAAAAAAAAATTTCCTCGTTGCTTTTTTACGCTAAGCTAATACCTACAAAATGCGCTAGATCTAGGTCGATTTAAACTTGCAAGGCTGACTGTTTTATTGAGAGGCCAATAAATATCTACTAATGTTAAGAAGTCGCATTTACCTTTATTTAAAAGAGTTGATGGAAGACAAGCAACGGAGAAGGAAATGGTACAATAAAAAATTATGGATTTATAAACTAAATGCAGAATGTGTAGAATAGATGTGGCCTGGTCATAGACACAAAGGCAAATGCCATATGTCCAGTATATACAGGAATACAGAAGACTTATGAAAGGGAATCAAGGGCAAATATCTTCTCTTTACAATTTACAGTAGTAGTAAAGTCTTTAACATAGCGGGAAATATTGTAGCAGTCATATTTTTGTACATGGGGCAGAAATGTGGTGGTTATATTCTTGTACATAGGAAACAGTATTATAATAGTTATATAAGCAAGTATGTAGAAAAGTGAAGAAGCTGTACTCACCCTCTGTGTAGTAGTAAAGTTGGATGCTTTATTTCATTGTGATTCCATAGATGGCAGATTAGAATGTGGACAGAGGCTGAGAAAACCTGTTTCACGCTGTTTAGTGCTTTATCAAGTTATAACGATTATAGTGGTTATATTCTTGTACATAGGGGACAGTATTATAGTAATTATTCAAGTAGAGAGAAAAAACAGGCATGGTTGCACATCCTCAACATGCACTGTGATCTAAGGCTTCTCAGCAAAAAGTATTAAAGTAGTTGTCCAGTGCTGAAAAACGGATCCCCTATACTAAGGATAGGGGATAAGTTTCAGATTGCGGGAGGGTCCGACCGCTGGGGCCCCGGCTCTCTGCCCAGATAGCGGGTGTCGACCACAGCACGAAGCAGCGGCCGACACGTTCCCTCAATACATCTCTATGGCAGAGCCAGAGATTGCCGAAGACAGCGCTCTGGCTCTGCCATAGTTATATTGAGGGGGTGTGTCAGCTCTGTGCGGTGGTCAACACGCCCCCTTCCCGCGGGCTGCCGGGGCCCCATACAGGAGAGGGGGGCCCCAGTGGTCAGACCCCTTGGAATCTGAAACTTATCCCCTATCCTTAGGATAGAGGATACGTTTTTCATCAATGGACTACTCTTTTAAACGAACAGGTCGTTAGTGTACTTAATGATCATGAAGTGCAAGCCCGCTAGCCACATCACGGCCACTTGTAAGTAGTGGGCCCCTAACATCCCTAGCATAAAATGGCGCTGCAGTGAGCGGTGACCACCACCCCCAAAACACCAGTGCCCACAGGGGGAACGGTCCACTGGCAAAGCAGCCCCACTGCCATCCGAACCAGACCATGCGCCGTGCCTCCCCACAGACACGGCAGCAATGGATGCCGCACAGCACAGCACCAGGGTTAACAGGTCACAAAGCTCACTTACCATGTGCTCCCAGTCAAAGACCTGTTCACCCTGGTCTCTCAGTCAAAGACCTGTCACCCTGGCGCTGTGCTGTGCGGTGTCCAATGCTGCCGCAGCGCCGTGTCTGTGGGGAGGTGCGGCCAAGGGTCTGGTTCGGGTGGCAGTGGGGCTGCTCTGCCAGTGGGCCATTCCCCCTGTGGACACTGGTGTTGCGGTGGTGGTGGTGGCCTCTCAGTGCAGCGCCATTTTATGCTAGGGATGTTAGGGACCCGCTTACAGGTGGCCGTGACGTAGCTAGCAGACTTACACTTCATGATCATAAAGTACACTAATGACCTGTTAGTTTAATAAATGTTGCTGAGAAGCCTTAGCTCAAGGTGCATGTTGTAGATGTGCGACCATACCTGTTTTTTTTTTCTCTATTTGAATTCTTATAGTAATTATAGTCTTGTACACAGGTGGCAGTATTATAGTAGTTATATTCCTGTAAATATGGGGCAGTTATTGGACATTACATACATGTACAGTATAAAATCTTTGCTCAATCCGAATCTATGATGAAACTAATATTGGGAATGGACGTGAACGGGATTGGGCTGCTCAACCAAGGCACAAGGAAAAACATAAAGATTTTACCTTTTGACTAAGCAAAGATAATTGTACAAGTGATATCAATATTTGCAAGAATTGCCACGTCCTGTGCGGTGTGTATTACCACAATGCATCTATGGGTTGTGCTTCCACTTCCAGCATTTATTGAGGCAGACCAGTTAGCGGCCCGCATCTGCTCTATAGAAAGCCACAAGCATCATTTCTAATGAATCCATAGTCATTAATACAGAATGATGGCACTAATGACAGCATATTACAATAACCTTTTGTTTTACAGCTCTCCTAATTTGTTGAGGTTCATGAAATGCATATAAAGTGCTCTTTGATGGAGGATGATTTTAATTAGGAGTCACCCAAATGATGAGCAGAAAAACGCAATGTCACTCGAAAAAGTCTCATTCTGCTTGTCTATCTATAGATACATGTAGTAAAAGATATAACCACTAATGATACATTTTACCAGAGCAGTGGTTAATAGAGAAAGAGACTCCCTTTCCTCTGATGACCACCATTACAGTTCCCAAAGGGTTAGTCACCCAGCCCTGAATGGCATAGATGCCTAGTTTCCCAGAAATATGTATTTTCATGTTCAGCAGTGACTGAGGTATTATGATGTTTTGCTTCAGCTTAGTTGTGTGCTATGAAGTGTTGCAGCAGCTCAGTGTATTAATATCTGTCATATCTTCAAGTACACATCATTCTTCTTTCTTCTCTTTTTCTCCTCATTTGAGTGCCATTTTTTCTGTGATATATCTTGCTTTATTGTATGTCATTTTAGTATTTTTTTTTATTTGTTGTGATAACCCCTTCCCCTGGTTTTAATTTTACCTTTGTTGCTTTCCATGTGCCATAACTTTGTTTATTTTTTGCTGACAAAGCCATATAAGGGCTTGTTTTTTCAGGGCAAGTTGCACTTTCTAATGCCACTATTATATATCTTATTAATTAATTCTTATTAACACTTTTTGTTTGCTGGTCAAATGGAAAAAATTTGATTTTGTCATTAAAGGTGTATTCCGCCCTTAGACATCTTATCTCATATCCATAGGATACCCCTGCGATCTCCGTGCAGCACCTGGCAATCTGTAGTTTTTATTTAAAAAATACCAAACACCAATATGTGAAACGGGCTACCGTATTCAATCGGAAATTGTAAGGTGTGCAAAAGTATAATCAGTTTATGTGGCACTAAAATACTCTTAGTATGTGGATATGTATAGGGGTGGGCCAGAAGCCTTGCGTGTGGCTAATTTTTTAGTCTGTTACATATAACTATATCTGAAAGTGGAAAAATTATATATTTTTTATATTCATACAAAAAAGACCTTTGGGGGCATGATTTCCTCTATAACTGGCGCTGATATACAGAGGTGTACCTAGTGCCCCTGGCAAGATGCTGTATTAGCCTATCACACCATCTCTGAGGACACTAACACAGTGCAAGGGTTAGATTATACATTCCTGTATAGAGAAGAGCAGTGATAACTTCTTAAGAAGTCACTTGCAGTATACACCATTGCTGGAGAGTTATTCTTTACTTACATGAAGGCAACAATGAAAAGGCAGACAAGCCTGTGGCAAGTGGTGTAATGATAGCTTACAGTACGAGAATCCCCTGGATGCCTGAGAGATACAGCAGTACCCAGTATTAATCAGCAGATGAGCTGTATTTAGAACTCATTAATCATGGTTATGGGAGGGATCCGCTGACAGCTCTTCTTGTGGAAGTAGGAGACATCTGACACCATTAAGTTCCCCGGAGATGCTCCCAGCGCCTTCATGTTACCATAATAAACACTCTTATCAGCACCTTCACCACAGTCCAGTGCCATCTATCAAACACTACAGTAGATGCCTACAACTCCAAGTTATGGTACAACCCTGCCACACTGATACAAGAGTCTTTTGAGATAGTACTAGGGTTTCCTTCCACAGGACTTACCTAATGAACCCCTCCCCACCCAAAAAAAAAATATATATATATAAAAAATATATATATACACACACAAAGGATAATGACAATGTGCTATGACTATTTCAATAGTAAAAAGAGTATAAAGTTAACTTGTTAGAAGTTTAATTGCTGGCAACTATATATAGCCCTTCAGCACTATAACCAAGTCCTTAGCCCAAATAACAGAAGTCTCTAAAGTAGGGATTTTATGGGGTAGCAAGTATTCATAGTTTCCATGCAGCACCTATATAAAGGGAAGGAAACCTTATGAGGCGAGGTACTGTACCCAATGAAATCAAGTGAGTTTTACAATAAAAGACCTCCAAAGGGAGAGAGTCTGCAAACTGCAGTTGCTCTCTCCTCTGGATAATTGATGATAGTCCCTCTGCTAATGCAGAAAGACCTAATAGGGTGTTGGAAGTAGAACCACACCAGAAACATATCATTGTCATAAAAACACACAGGTTCAGATTTATCAATCTATCCGGGACAAAAACTGGAGTGATTTACCCACAGCAACCAATCACAGCTCGGCTTTCATATATTAAAGGAGCACTCTGGGATAAGAAAAGGTATCCTCTATCCTAAGGATAGAGGATAAGTTTCAGATCGCAGGAGGTCCGACCACTGGGGCCCTCGGCTCTTTGCCGAAATAGGGCGTTTCGACCACCAAACGGCCGACGTCCCTCAATACATTTCTATGGCAGAGGCGGAGGCTGCTGAATGCAGCACTCCGGCTCTCCCATAGAGATGTATTGAGGGGGCGTCAGCTGCCGCGACATGCGGTGGTCGGGCACACCCCCTTCCTGCTGACTCCTGGGGCCCCGTACGGGAGAATGCTGAGGGGACCCCCCGCGATCAGAAACTTATCCCCTATCCCTAGGATGGGGGATAGGTTTTCTTATCCTGGAGTACTCCTTTAACTCATTCTCTCCCCAGGGCATATGGGTAAGTCCTGGGGGGAGGGACCAGCTTTAGGGCAGTATTCTGACTTGTCAGTATTCTGACATGTATTGATAGTCAAGTAACACAACTAATAGTCTGCAGCTGCAATCACTGCTGTGAGGCTATTAACCTTTAAAAGTGAACTCTGGGATAAGGAGGTTTTCAAGCACATTTAACATTCTGTCAGGCATAAAAGATAATTTTCTTACCTCCTCCTGCTCCACCAGTGCCTTTGTTGTCCCGATGTGGTCCCCAGTGCGCTCCTCTTCCGTGTTTTCCCTGGTCAACATGTCATGCTGCGGCTCAGTAATCATTGGCTGCAGCCATGTTCCGCCTTGGCCTGTAATTTCCGGGCTGAAGTATTAAGCCCCAGCACCAGGAAGACGACCAGTGCCTGGGCTTAATATGCCCCACTGATAATTTTTATTTTGTAAAATAAGTGATGTCGTTACAAAGTACAATTGGTCCAACAAACAACAAGCCATTATATGGGTCTGTAGATGGAAAATTTAAAGATTTATGGATTTTAATAGGTGAAGAGGAAAACATAAAGTCACAAAAACGAATTCCCGGCCAGTGTACCTCAACTATTTGATTTTCTTATCTAAATGAACTTAAAGGGGTTATTCAGGAATCGAAAAAAACTGAGATAATTTCTTTCAAAGACTGTTCCCCGTATGTCTCCAGGTTGGGTGTGGTCCTGCAGCTCAGTTCTATTAAAGTTAATGGAGCCAATTTGTAATACCACACTCAAAGTGAAGACAGAAACGAGTGGTCTTTGAAAGAAAATAGGCCTTTTTTTTCCGATTCCTGGAATACCCCTTTAATACTGCTTTACTGTGGCTACAGTATATATATATATATATATATATATATATTCATTCAACAATTCTGTATCCCTGCAGCTATCACTAGGAGGAGCTTACTTAACCCAAAGTTGCATTTGCTCATACCTTCATCTCCCACCAGTATTATTTTATGTTCATAAATACACGCAGAACACCATTTTTTTTTCTATATACGGTACTTTATGTACTGTGAACTCACATCATTTTTACAGCACAGAACAGTACACAAAAAGATACCTCTTGAAATGAAGCAGATTGTACTAAGTACAATTCTCAGTAGGGTCACCTATATTTCTATTTTGTATCCAGCCACTGTTTTATGAAGCAGATGAGGAAATACATTGTGATCTAAGACGTGCTGTTTGACATCGAAACAAGATCTGCAGAGAAAGCCGGTTAATCTAGCAACATGTCTGTGCAGCGTTCAGTGCCCAGTGGTGATTTATTTCCAAGCCTTTATGTTACCAATACTGCAGCAGAGAATTTACAATGAGAAATACAGAATTGGAAATGAAAGTTTTTAGTGTGGATATGACAATTGCCCAGGTAAGGGTCAGGGGAAACAAAAAAAATACCTCCCCTTTTTGGCTAAATGTGACAAAAGTGAGTGCATGTATTTTCCCTGACTGGTAAGAATAGTGATGAAGTGAAGAAACGTTCTCCCCCTGGAGGTTGTATAGGGGACATGAAGATATGTTCTTTCCCTGCAGGTTGTATAGGGGATGTGAAAAAACGTTCTCCCCCTGGAGGTTGTATAGGGGATGTGAAGAAACGTTCTCCCCCTGGAGGTTGTATAGGGGACGTGAAGATATGTTCTTTCCCTGCAGGTTGTATAGGGGATGTGAAAAAACGTTCTCCCCCTGCAGGTTGTATAGGGGATGTGAAGATATGTTCTTTCTCTGGAGGTTGTATAGGGGATGTGAAGATATGTTCTTTCCCTGGAGGTTGTATAGGGGATGTGAAGAAACGTTATTCCCCTGGAGGTTGTATAGGGGATGTGAAGATATGTTCTTTCCCTGGAGGTTGTATAGAGGATGTTAAGATATGTTCTTTCCCTGGAGGTTGTATAGAGGATGTGAAGATATGTTCTTTCCCTGGAGGTTGTATAGGGGATGTGAAGAAACGTTCTCCCCCTGGAGGTTATATACGGGACAATGAAGATATGTTCTCCCCTTGGAAGTTGTATACGGGACATGAAGATATGTTCTCCCCCTGGAGGTTGTATACGGGACGTGAAGATACGTTCTCTCCCTGGAGGTTGTATAGGGGATCTGAAGAAACGTTCTCCCCCTGGAGGTTATATACGGGACATGAAGATACGTTCTCTGCCTGGAGGTTGTATAGGGGATGTGAAGAAACATTCTCCCCCTGGAGGATGTATAGGGGATGTGAAGAAACGTTCTTCTCCGGAGGTTGTGTTCTTTCTTCTGGATATCCCTTTTAGGTAGCTGCCTTCTACCTGTGCCTCACACACACAGGGTAAAACTTTTCATGCTGCTCACAGTCAAGTGTTGCACTCCTAGTAGAGTTCCTAGCATATTGAGCCTGCCATTGTTTGTTATTGCTGTAAGGTCTCCTATGACCGTTGCTATATTCCAGCTGCTCACACTTGTGTCACCACATAGTCCATTTCTTAGGGTGTGTCAGAAAAATGCATTGTAGGATCCGTGGCAGAAATTCAAGAAATACCCGTAGACTACTGCTGTAGATTTTACTTTACCAGTGGCCTCCAAAATCTAGACCTCCCAGCTGTTGCAAATCCAGACATGCTGAGAGTTGTAGTTTTGCAACAGCTGGAGGTTCACAGCTTGGAGACCTCTGCTATATACTGCAACTGTTGGTAAGACGCTATATACGGTAAAATCAGGTTTCTCCCCATGTGTTCGTGTTCACCTGACTGTTCTGACTTGTGAAGAAATTGACTTTTAAAATGGTCTTTTGCCATATGCTAATGCCCTGTAAGTAGTCATAGGGACGTGCGGCATGGTGTAGTCCTCCAGGGTGTAACCATTCCTACTCAGGAGGGATTTACAGCCAAGGCACGGCCAACATCATCGCGCTTCTCCCTCTATAAAACTTTTAAATGCTGTAGATTTGGGAAGAAGTGGCATCTTTCACATCAATGTCGGGAGAATTCCCCATAGATTCCCCATAGAAAACAGTAGGAAGGTGATTTCATATGGATTCCAATGCAGAATCTATCTAAAATAAATTCTGTGTAAACATTAGCAGATCCTGTGAATTATTATTTTAAAGTAACACTTCAATACCAACCTAAACAAATACAGTAAACTTCCTAAATAGAACAACAGAGCTAATTTCTGCGAAAAACAGCCCCATCACTGTCCTCAGGTTGTGTGTGGTATTACAACTAGGCTCCATTTACTTCAAAGGAACTGGGCCGCAAAATAACCTAAGGACAGGTGTGGTGCTGTGTTTTCGAAAAAAAATCAGCTGTTTTTCTTATCCTGGATAACACCTATAAATTCAGCATCAATTGGAACCTGATGGATGCCGGTCAGATTATCTGTCTGGATTACCAAGCAGTCATGACTACAACCTCCAGGAAGACAACTCACAGTAGCATGTCTCAACTAAATCTGTGGCTAGAAATGTGTTCTAATAGGTCTTGCTCCATCTTCTAGTCTTGAAAAAATTCATGAAGATCATGCTCATTCAAGTAAGGCAAAAGCTGAGCTGTACTAGACACAACCTAAGGGTAAGGTGGTGCCATTGCCAGAAAATGACTCTCAATACAACTCTAAGACTATGTTCAGACGGTGGAATGTTTGCGCAAATAATTTCCATGCGGACATTCCACTGACAGCAGAGCGGCGGCAGAACATGTGCTAGTACCCCTCGGAAATGTGCCATCTCATAGACGGCAATGCATTTCCGTTCGGACTCCGCAGAAAGAATAGACATGACTATTCTTTCTGCGGACACCAGAATCAGACTTTCCGCTCCAGATGTTTCTGCCATGTGAACAGTGCAGCAGAATCCCATTGAAATGATGTCCGTGCTGAATTCTTCTGCAGAATTCCATCATGTGAACATAGCCTAACTTCTCTATCCCTGAGGAATACATTCAATGCCAGCAAGGGATTAGCTGGATTTTGTAGCAATAAAAGACAGAGAAGGAGATTTATCAAACCCTGTGCAGAGACAAAGTAGTGCAGATGCCCATAGTAACCAATCAGATCGCTACTTTTAGTTTTCAGAGACCTTTTTAGGAATGAATCTGATGGGTTGCGATGGGCAATTGCTCCACTTTTCATCTCCCCCAAAAGGTTTGGTAAGACTCAAGAATTTTAGACAGTGATTGAACACATCAGCAGCACCATCAGATTAGCAGATGTCTTTTATCCATGAGAACTTTCTCCGCTTGTCATGTGTGCGGATGTATCTCAGCTGGACAGTGTTCTTTTGATCAGCTGCTCTTAAAAAGCATATTGATTCCCTGATAATACAGAAAGCCCAGACAATTCTCTTCATGTACCCACAGACGACAGCTCTTAAAGGCCGTTCCTGGCAGTTCTTCGTATTTGAGCTTCAGATATACGCAGAATAGGCAGAAAGCATTTATAACCAGACCAGTTATTGACATTAGAGGGGAAAAAGGTCTATTATTTTTAACAACTAAGAAGAACTTTTAGAAATGCAATTTCTACTTGTTCGGCACTTTGCAGGCATTTGATGAAAGGTGTTATAACTCACACCATGGCAGAAGCTAAGGTAGAGATAACCCCTTCTAGGGTAGGGTCTTTTATACTGTAAATGATGCAATGTTTCAAATATTGTCCACTTTGCTGCTGCTCTGAAAGATGCAGATTTTTAATTTGCAGCAAACCTGCAACCTGTGACCTACCCTTAAAGGGGTTATTCAGGAAAAAAACTTTTTTTTATATATCAACTGGCTCCAGAAAGTTAAACAGATTTGTAAATTACTTCTATTAAAATTTTTTAATCCTTTCATTACTTATGAGCTTCTGAAGTTTAGGTTGTTCTTTTCTGTCTAAGTAATCTCTGATGACACGTGTCTCGGGAACCGCCCAGTTTAGAAGAGGTTTGCTATGGGAATTTGCTTCTAAACTGGGCGTTTCCCGAGACACGTGTCATCAGAGATTACTTAGACAGAAAAGAACAACCTTAACTTCAGAAGCTCATAAGTACTGAAAGTATTAAGATTTTTTAATAGAAGTAATTTACAAATCTGTTTAACTTTCTGGAACCAGTTGATATATAAAAAAAAGTTTTTTCCTGGAATACCCCTTTAATATGTCCTTAGGACTGAAGTAATGAAGGTAATGGGTCTCCTGGAGGTGACCACTCAACTAGGATATGGGGTTATATAAGCAATGCAATGCTTCATGAAAAAAGGATTCAAAGCAGGTCTCCTCTAAAAGGTAAGGAGCTTGCTCCTTACTACAACTGATTGGAGTCAGCATCCCTTTAAATCAATGTATAAAGTACCTTGACATATGACTGGGGATTAAATGCAAAGCAAGAATTTCTTACAGTAGGGAGAGTTACCCTGGTGTATAACTAAATTTTGTCATAGAGGGGAACCCCCCCCCCCCCCCCTCTCTTTTTTTTAGACTTTTAGATACATTATACTAACAGCCCAGTGATTTCAGTTTCCCTTCCTTTTGTGTTTTAATTATGGAGACATTAACCCAACACATCAGACAGAACCCACACATTTCAATAAATAACATGTATTGCATCATCATTTTACTTGCAATGGCACTTAATGGAACATTCATTCTTCAAAATATTTATTATCAAGATCCCAGAAGTAAAAATACACAAGATGGCCCATTTGAGTAAGCAGATGCTGAACCAGAGACAACTCAAAGTAAACAATCCCTTTAGGGAAGCAAACTGACAGGCCTCTATATGTATAGCATTGAGCATACTTTAAAGGGGTACTCCGCCCCTGGCATCTTATCCCCTATCCAAAGGATAGAGAATGAGATGTTAGATCGCCACGGTCCCGCTACTGGGGACCCCGGGGATCACTGCTGCGGCACCCCACCATCATTACTGCGCAGAGCGAGTTCGCTCTGTGCGTAATGACGGGCGATACAGGGGCCGGAGCAGCGTGACGTCATGGCTCTGCCCCTCATGACATCACAGCCCGTCCCCTTAATGCAAGTCTATGGCAGGGGGCGTGACGACCGCCACGCCCCCTCCCATAGACTTGTATTGATGGGGGCGGGCCGTGACGTCACGAGGGGTGGAGCCGTGACGTAACAATGCTCCAGCCCCTGTACTGCCCAGCAGCAGGCCCCCGGCGATCTGACATCTTATCCCTTGTCTGGGGGCGGAGTACCCCTTTAACCCCTAAAGGACACAGGGCATACAGATACGCCCTGACGTCCTGGTACTTAAGGACACATGGCGTACCTGGACGTCAGGGTGTGCAAAACCTTGGTCTCAGACCCCTACCCCCCCCCCCCCCGTCAATTGAGATCGGGTCCCCGGCGACCTGGAAAAAAAGGGTGATAGGTGCCGAGACAGCATCAATCATAATTTAGCAGCAGGAGAGAACCTCACGATCGTCATGATTCGTCGGCTGGTAATGGCCGACGAATCAGGACGATCGTGAGGACGATCGTAAGGACTCCTGCTGTGGGGGTGTCCCTAACGGCACCCACTCCGCCCCTATTCTGGAGGGCAAGAGCGGGTGCCATGGAGTTGGTACCTGAGTGGGGGCCCCCCGATCACCGTCATTGGCAGTGGGATCGGGGCCCCAGGAGCAGACACGGCGCCGGCAGCAGCAGGCAGGCAGATCATTACGCAGCAGCAGGAGGTAATGCTGGCCTCCAGTTGTAGCTTAGCAACAACTCCCAGCATGCACAAAAGGGCATGCTGGGAGTTGTTGTTATGCAACAGCAGAAGGCACAACCATAACTCCCAGCATGCCCTTTGGTAGTTTGTGCATTCTTGGGGTTGTAGTTATGCAACAGCTGGAGGCACATTTTTTTCTATGAAAAAGTGTGCCTCCAGTTGTTGCATAACTACAACCCAAGCATGCACAAACTACCAAAGTGCATGCTGAGAGTTGCAGTATTGTGCCTCCAGCTGTTGCATAACTACAACCCCCAGCATGCACGGACAGCCAAAGGGCATGCTGGGAGTTGTATTTCTGCAACAGCTGGAGGTTCCCCCCATGTGAATGTACAGGGTACATTCACACAGGTAGGGGTTTGCAGTGAGTTTCTCGCTGCAAGTTTGAGATGCAGCAAATTATCTGAATTATCTGCTGCAGCTCAAACTCCCAGCGGAAAACTCACTGTGAACCCCCGTCCGTTACAGCAATTCTGACATAACCCCCCCCAAATTTAAATAAAAAACACCCACATGTGACCCCATTTTGGAAACTACACCCCTCACGGAATGTAACAAGAGGTATAGTGAGCCTTAACACCCCACAGGTGTTTGAAGAATTTTCGTTAAAGCTGGACTTGAAAATGAAATTTTTTTATTTTTTTATTTTTTTTTACAAAAATGCAGGTGTTATCCCAAATTTTTTATTATCCCATGTGTGGACGTAAAGTGCTCTTCTGGCGCACTACAGGGCTCAGAAGAGAAGGAGCACCATTGAGCTTTTGGAGAGAGAATTTGGCTGGAATTGAAGGCCATGTGCGTTTACAAAGCCTTCATGATGCCAGAACAGTGGACTCCCCCACACATGTGACCCCATTTTGGAAACGACAGCCCTCAAGGAATGTTATAAGGGGTGCAGTGAGCATTTACACCCCACAGGTCCATGATTTTTTGAACAGTGGTCCATGATAATGAAAAATTTAATTTTTCATTTGCACAGCCCATTGTTCCAAAAGTCTGTCAAACGCCAGTGGGGTGTAAATGCTCACTGCACCCCTTATTACATTCCATGTAGTTTCCAAAATGGGGGTCACATGTGGGGGGGGGTCCACTGTTCTGGTAGCATGGGGGCTTTTGTATGTTCTGTGCATGGCCCCCAACTTCCATTCCAAAAATTCCATTCTCTCCCCAAAAGCTCAATGGCACTCCTTCTCTTCTGAGCATTGTAGTTTGTACGCAAAGCACTTTACATCCACACATGGGATAGTTCCATACTCGGAAGAAATGGGGTTATACATTTTGGGGATATTTTCTTTTATTGCCTCTTGTAAAAATGGTACATTTTTAGTGAAAAAATGTGACATGCCCCCCAAAAACCATTTCAGCAAAATTCACTCTCCAAAATCCCATTGTCGCTCCTTCGGTTCTGAGCCCTCTAGTGCACCCACAGACCATGTTTTTGTCTCCGGTTTAAAAACCGTACTGCAACCACATACGTTTTTTTAACATGGACGTCAATGGGAAACGCACATGTATACAGTTCCATACGGGTAACCGTATACGGTTTTTAATTTGCACATGCGCATTTGCATCCTAAAGTCCCCACCCAACACCCCTCCCATTAAAAATGGACAACATTTTCAAAAACGTATGTTTAAAAAAAAAAATTAAAAAAACGGACAGAACTGTATGCACTTTTAAAAACAGTATACAGTTTAAAAACGCATACGGTTTACTTTTTCCCATACTGTTCCATCATTTTTTTTTTTATTAGCTTTTTTTTTTTTATTACCACCACATATTACAAAAAGAAAAAAACGAATAATACAATATTTTATACAAATTTTAATTTATTTTCGGCAACATAATCGCTTTAACCCCTTAAGGACATAGGGCGTATCCATACGCCCCCGTTTCCAAGTCCTTAAGGACCGAGGGCTTATGGATACGCCCTGAGCATTTCCGGCCCCCACCGCTAGCCGGAGGGGAGCCGGATGCCTGCTGAAATCGTTCAGCAGGCATCCCGGCATATCGCCCAGGGGGGTCATTATGTCCCCCCATGTCGGCGATTGCCGCAGATCGCTGGACAATTCAGTCCAGCGATCTGCGGCGGATTCCGGGTCAATCGGGTCTCCAGTCAGAGACGGCCCCGAACAGCCAGAGTCTGCAGGAGTGAGGTGGCACTGGTGCCACCTCACGATCGCCCTGATTCGTCGGCCGGTAATTCGGCCGACCAATCAGGGCGCCTGCTGTGGGTGTCACTCCCGCAACCCGCTCCGCCCCTCTTCCGGAGGACGTGAGCGGGTGCGGGAAGACGACCCCCGGTGCTGGGGACCCCGATCCCCGGCGTCCCTGTTGGGATCGGGGCCCCAGGAGCGACGGCGGCGGCGAGGGACTGACCTGTGCGGCGGCATCGTGGAGCAGCAGTTGGAGGTGAGTGACAGCCTCCTGCTGTTGCTTAGCAACAGCTCCCAGCATGCAACAAGGGCATGCTGGGAGCTGTAGTTATGCAACAGCAGGAGGCAGACCACCACAACTCCCAGCATGCCCTTATGGGCATGCTGGGACTTGTAGTTTTGCAACAGCTGGAGGCACATTCTTTCTATGGAAAAGTGTACCTTCAGCTGTTGTGTAACTACAACTCCCAGCTTGCACAATCAGCTAAAGTGCATGCTGGGAGTTGTAGTGGTGCATCTGGTGGTTGCATAACTACAACTCCCAGCATGCCCGTTGGCTGTCGGTGACTGCTGAGAGTTGTAGTTTTGCAACAGCTGAAGGCACACTGAGTTAAGTAGTAAACCAGTGTGTCTCCAGCTGTTGCATAACTACAATCCCCAGCATCCCCAGCCAATGTAGTATGCCTCCGGCTGTTGCATAACTACAAGACCCAGCATGCCCTTCCGCTGTCCGTACATGCTTGGGGTTGTAGCTTTTGCAACAGCTGAAGGCACACTGGTTGCAAAACACTGAGTTTGTTACCAAACTCGGTGTTTCACAACCTGTGTGTCTCCAGCTGTTGCAAAACTACAACTCCCAGCATGCACTGATAGACCGTACATGCTGGGAGTTGTAGTTTTGCAACAGCTGGATGTTTCCCCCCCCCCCAATGTGAACGTACAGGGTACACTCACATGGGCGGAGGATTACAGTAAGTATCCGGCTGCAAGTTTGAGCTGCGGCAAATTTTCTGTCGCAGCTCAAACTGCCAGCGAGAAACTACTGTGAACCCCCCGCCCGTGCGACTGTACCCTAAAAACACTACACTACACTAACACTAAATAAAATAAAAAGTAAAAAACACTACGTATACACATACCCCTATACAACCCCCCTCCCCAATAAAAATGAAAAACGTCTGGTACATCACTGTTTCCAAAACGGAGCCTCCAGCGGTTGCAAAACTACAACTCCCAGCATGCACTGATAGACCGTACATGCTGGGAGTTGTAGTTTTGCAACAGCTGGATGTCCCCCCCCCCCCCAATGTGAACGTACAGGGTACACTCACATGGGCGGAGGATTACAGTAAGTATCCGGCTGCAAGTTTGAGGTGCGGCAAATTTTCTGCTGCAGCTCAAGCTGCCAGCGAGAAACTACTGTGAACCCCCGCCCGTGTGACTGTACCCTAAAAACACTACACTACAACAAAATAAAATAAAAAGTAAAAAACACTACATATACACATACCCCTACACAGCCCCCCTCCCCTCCCCAATAAAAATGAAAAACGTCTGGTACGCCACTGTTTCCAGAACGGAGCCTCCAGCTGTTGCAAAACAACTACTCCCAGTATTGCCAGATAGCCACTGACTGTCCAGGCATGCTGGGAGTTTTACAACAGCTGGAGGCACCCTGTTTGGGAATCACTGGCGTAGAATACCCCTATGTCCACCCCTATGCAATCCCTAATTTAGGCCTCAAATGCGCATGGCGCTCTCACTTTGGAGCCGTTGATTTCAAGGCAACAGTTTAGGGCCACATATGGGGTATCGCCGTACTCGGGAGAAATTGGGCTTCAAATTTTGTGGGGTATTTTCTGCTATTACCCTTTTTAAAAATGTAAAATTTTTGGGAAAACAAGCATTTCATGTAAAAAAAATATTTTTTTTTTTACATATACAAAAGTCATGAAACACCTGTGGGGTATAAAGGTTCACTTAACCCCTTGTTACGTTCCCCGAGGGGTCTAGTTTCCAAAATGGTATGCCATGTGTTTTTTTTTTGCTGTCGTGGCACCATAGGGGCTTCCTAAATGCGGAATGCCCCCAGAGCAAAATTTGCTTTCAAAAAGCCAAATGTGACTCCTTCTCTTCTGAGACCTGTAGTGCGCCAGCAGAGCACTTTTCACCCCCATATGGGGTGTTTTCTGAATCGGGAGAAATTGGGCTTCAAATTTTGGGGGGTGTTTTCTGCTATTACCCTTTTTAGAAATGTAAAAATTTTGGGAAACTAAGCATTTTAGGTAAAAAAAAAAAAAAAAAAATTTCACATATGCAAAAGTCGTGAAACACCTGTAGGGTATTAAGGTTCACATTACACCTTGTTACGTTCCCCGAGGGGTCTAGTTTCCAAAATGGTATGCCATGTGTTTTTTTTTTTTTTGCTGTTCTGGCACCATAGGGGCTTCCTAAATGCGGCATGCCCCCAGAGCAAAATTTGCTTTCAAAAAGCCAAATGTGACTCCTTCTCTTCTGAGACCTGTAGTGCGCCAGCAGAACACTTTTCACCCCCATATGGGGTGTTTTCTGAATCGGGAGAAATTGGACTTCAAATTTTGGGGGGTATTTTCTGCTATTACCCTTTTTAAAAATGTAAAAATTTTGGGAAACCAAGCATATTAGGTAAAAAAAAAAATTTTTTTTTTACATATGCAAAAGTCGTGAAACACCTGTAGGGTATTAAGGTTCACATTATCCCTTGTTACGTTCCCCGAGGGGTCTAGTTTACAAAATGGTATGCCATGTGGTTTTTTTTTGCTGTTCTGGCACCATAGGGGCTTCCTAAATGCGGCATGCCCCCAGAGCAAAATTTGCTTTCAAAAAGCCAAATGTGACTCCTTCTCTTCTGAGACCTGTAGTGCGCCAGCAGAGCAATTTTCACCCCCATATGGGGTGTTTTCTGAATCGGGAGAAATTGGACTTCAAATTTTGGGGGGTATTTTCTGCTATTACCCTTTTTAAAAATGTAAAAATTTTGGGAAACCAAGCATATTAGGTAAAAAAAAAAATTTTTTTTTTACATATGCAAAAGTCGTGAAACACCTGTAGGGTATTAAGGTTCACATTATCCCTTGTTACGTTCCCCGAGGGGTCTAGTTTACAAAATGGTATGCCATGTGGTTTTTTTTTGCTGTTCTGGCACCATAGGGGCTTCCTAAATGCGGCATGCCCCCAGAGCAAAATTTGCTTTCAAAAAGCCAAATGTGACTCCTTCTCTTCTGAGACCTGTAGTGCGCCAGCAGAGCAATTTTCACCCCCATATGGGGTGTTTTCTGAATCGGGAGAAATAGGGTTTCAAATTTTGGGGGGTATTTTCTGCTATTACACTTTTAAAAAATGTAAAATTTTTGGGAAACCAAGCATTTTAGGTAAAAAAAAAATTTTTTTTTTTACATATGCAAAAGTCGTGAAACACCTGTGGGGTATTAAGGTTCACTTTACCCCTTGTTACGTTCCCTGAGGGGTCTAGCTTCCAAAATGGTATGCCATGTGTGTTTTTTTGCTGTTCTGGCACTATAGGGGCTTCCTAAAGGTGACATGCCCCCCAAAAACCATTTGACGCTCCTTCCCTTCTGAGCCCTCTACTGGGCCCGCCGAACAATTAACATAGACATATGAGGTATGTGCTTACTCGAGAGAAATTGGGTTTCAAATACAAGTAAAAATTTTCTCCTTTTTACCCCTTGCAAAATTTCAAAAATTGGGTCTACAAGAACATGCGAGTGTAAAAAATGAAGATTTTGAATTTTCTCCTTCACTTTGCTGCTATTCCTGTGAAACACCTAAAGGGTTAATACACTTACTGAATGTCATTTTGAATACTTTGGCGGGTGTAGTTTTTATCATGGGGTCTTTTATGGGGCATTTCTAATATGAAGGCCCTTCAAATCCACTTCAAACCTGAACTGGTCCATGAAAAATAGCGAGTTTGAAAATTTTGTGAAAAATTTCAAAATTGCTGCTGAACTTTGAAGCCCTCTGGTGTCTTCCAAAAGTAAAAACTCATAAATTTTATGATGCAAACATAAAGTAGACATATTGTATATGTGAACCCCCCAAAAAAATATTTTGAATATCCATTTTCCTTACAAGCAGAGAGCTTCAAAGTTAGAAAAATGCAAAATTTTCATTTTTTTCATCAAATTTGGTGATTTTTCGCCAAGAAAGGATGCAAGTTACCATAAAATTTTACCACTAAGTTAAAGTAGAATATGTCACGAAAAAACTATCTCGGAATCAGAATGATAACTAAAAGCATTCCAGAGTTATTAATGTTTAAAGTGACAGTGGTCAGAATTGCAAAAAACGCTCCGGTCCTTAAGGTGAAAAAGGGCTCGGTCCTTAAGGGGTTAATTCATATCATTCTGTCTGCTTTAGAAATTTTGAGTTGCTCCATATTTTAATTTTCTTTTTCATGTTCTTTATTAATGGTTCTAGGTTTAATTTATATTGATCTTCTAATTTACCTGAGATTTATATACCTAAGTATTTAAAGTGCTCATCTTTTTTTAATATTTTTAGTTAGTTTTCTATGAATATATTATTCTCCCCCAATGGAAGGAGTACTGATTGGACCAGTTTATTTCTAATCCTGAGAAACTCCCATATTCCTTGATAATCTCCATCACTCCGATCAGATCCGACTGATTTTCCAAAAAAAGCAGGATATCGTCTGCATATAAGGATATTTTGTCCTCTCTCCCCCATGCACCAAACCCGCCAATCTCCTTCTGCTCTCTGATCTTAACAGCCAAAGGTTTGCTCATAGCAAACAGAAAGGGGGAGAGAGGGCATCCCTGTCTGGTGCCTCTTGAGAGCGAGAATTGCTCCGATGATTTCCCATTGATCGACACTCTTGCCTTAGGTTCGGAGTATAACAGTCGGATCATGTCTATATATTTTTTCCCAAAGCCGCATTTTTCTAATACTGCCCACAAGAACTCCCACTCCACCGTGTCAAAAGCCTTAGTGGTATTTAAAGACAGGATGGAGTGGGATTCCCCACCCTGTAATTTTCCCATATCTATGTTGGTAAGGACTCTATATATATATATATATATATATATTGTGTCAAGTCATTCTTCCCGGGATAAACCCGCACTGATCTTCCTGAATTAACTCTGTGATATTACTCTGTAATCTAATGGCTAATGCTTTGGCGAAAATCTTGATATCCGTATTTATTAACGATATGGGTCTATACGACCCCATATCCTCTTTATCTTTTCCCTCTTTCAGGATCAATATTATAACCGCTTCCCGCATTGAGTCCGGTAATTTCTCGGTCACCATGCTGGTCTCAATCACTCTATGTAGTGCCGGGATCAAAATTCTGCCAAACCTTCTATATACCTCAAAGGGTAGTCCATCGCTTCCAGGTGTTGTATTACCCCTAATCTGATCTAGAGCTTTATTCAGTTCTATTTCAGTTAATGGAGCATCTAAGGTTTGTTTTTCCATTTCAGGGAGTCCAGGGAGTTCCATTTGGTCCAAATAATTTAGCGTTTCCTTTCTTTCCTTATTATATTCAGATCTATATAATAACTCATAATATTCTCTAAATTCCCTTATTATTTCCTTTTTTCTATACACCAATCTCCTTCTTTATTCCTTATCCCAGAAATTCTTTGCTTAGTGTGTTGATATGAGACAATTGCCATCAAATACTTGTTAGGCTTCTCTGCCTGTACAAATCTTTGCTGGCCTTGAAGAATCAATTTATTTTTACTCTTTTCCAACATATATTCATTAAATTCATTTTGTAGCTTATTTAATTTTTCCTTACTCTCTTCTGATGAAGAAAAAAAGAAAAAAAAATTTAATTTTTTTCTTTCTTCTTTTCTCTTCCTTCTTACTACGGTGTTTATTGTGTTCAACTGGACTGTAAGAGAAGGACCGCGGATGACTGTTAAGGCAGTGGTATGGCATGTACGAGGACTTGGGGATAAAATTTAAAGATCAGCGGTAATGGGAGTTATTATGAAGCACGCACCAGGTATAGTCGGGTTAGTTGAGACACATTTAACGAGAGAAACAGTAATGGTTTTGAAACATAATGTTTGGGGACATTATTACCATTCTTTTCATACAGCATATTCAGGGGGGGTTTCGGTGTTAATCCGTAGAAACTTAAATTGGGAATGAATTAGAAAAAGGGTAGATGATGAGGGGAGGTTTGTTTTTTTATATGGGAGATTACAAAATTTAAGATGTGTATTAGCATTTGTATATATACCCCCGCCTTTCTCATCCGCGGTCCTTCTTAAATTATTTGATTTTTGCGTGACTTGCGGAGAATGCCCTGTGTTTGCCATGGGGGATATGAACTGCGTCATAGATGAGAGGCTAGATAGATGGAGGGCAAACGGGAGTAAAGGAGAGGTGGGCTGCACCCCCCTGGCAAAAGTATGTAATGGACTGGGACTCAGCGATATTTGGAGGATTTACAACCCTCAAAAGAAAGAATATTCATGTTGGAACAAGACCTGTCAGACTGTGTCCAGAATAGATATATGTCTGGGAAATGACTCTAGTTTAAATAAGGTGATAAAAATACATTATTGGGTTAGATGTCTGTCGGACCATGCGGCTCTAGAAGTACTGATAAAAACAGAGGAAGAGGTAAGAGATGGGTTCCAGAAAATTAACCCTCACTGGTTAAATTTGATACAGAATGCCACAATAGAAAAAAATTTGAGGGAGTTTTTTGCAAACAACTGGGGCACAGCAAGTGACCCAGTTGTCTGGGAGACCTGTAAAGCTTACCTAAGAGGGGAAATAATAAGAGCAATAAAGTGGAAAAAAAAAGGAGTTTAAATCAAAATGGAGGGCTTAATAAGTAATCTTAGGGATACAGAGAAGGAATATACACAAAGTTCCATCCGTTTTTTTGCCATATGGTTTTCTTTAGAAACACTGATTGAAAACAGTATGGCAAAAACGTGATGTGAACCCAGCCCTACACACCCTCCCCAATAAAAAATAAAAATGTCACATATGTCAGTGCTTCCTAAACGTAGCCTCCAACTGTTGCAAAACAACAACTCCCAGTATTGCCGGACAGCCATTGACAGTCCAGGCAGCTGGAGGCACCCTGTTGGGAAAACACTATGGCGTAGGGTTTTGGTGGAGACAAGCGCCATCCTTGTATCTGGGTCCGTCCCTATTGCAAATTCCTAATTTAGGCCTCAAATGTGCGTGGCGTGTGTGGACGTAAAATGCTCTGCGGATGCACAACAGGGCTCAGGAGTGAGAGTGCGCCATGTACATTTGAGGCCTAAATTGGTGATTTGCACAGGGGTGGCTGATAGTTACAGCAGTTCTGACAAACGCAAAAAAGAAAAACACCCACATGTGACCCCATTTTGGAAACTACATTCCTCAAGGAACGTAACAAGGGGTATAGTGAGCCTCAACACTCATCAGGTCTTTGACAAATTTTTGTTAAAGTTGGACTTGAAAATTAAAAATGTGTTTCCCCCCCCCTGAAATGTTGTTGTTACCCCAAATTTTTTATTTCCACAAGGGGTAATTAGAAAAAAAGCCCCCCAAAATGTGTAGCCCCATTTCTTCGGAGTAAGGAAATATCCCATATGTAGATGTAAAGTGCTCTGCAGGCACATTACAGGGCTCAGAAGAGAAGGCCTTTTGGAGAATTAGGCTAGAATTGAAGGCCATGTGTGTTTACAAAGCCCTCATGGTGCTAGAACAGTGGACACCCCACATGTGACCCCATTTTGGAAACTACACCCCTCACAGAATGTAATAAGGGGTGCACTGAGCATTTATACCTCACAGGTGTCTGATAGATTTTTTGAACAGTGGTCCGTGAAAATGAAAACTTTTATTTTCATTTGTAGAGCCCACTGTTCCAAAGATTTGTCAAACGCCAGTGGGGTGTAAATGCTCACTGCACCCCTCGTTACATTCTGTGAGAGGTATAGTTTCCAAATTGGGGTCACATGTGGGGGTCCACTGTTCTGGCATCATGGGGACTTTGTAAACGCACATGGCCCCCGACTTCAATTCCAAACAAGTTCTCTCTCCAAAAGCACAATGGCGCTTCTTCTCTTCTGAGCATTGTAGTTTGCCCGCAGAGGACTTTATATCCACATGAGGTATTTCTATAGTCAGAAGAAATGGGGGTTACAATTTTTTTTTTGGGGGGGGGGGGCTTTTTCTCCTGTTACCCTTGTGAAAATGAAAAACTTGGGGTAACACCAGCATTTTATTGAAAAAAAAATTAAATATTTTTATGTCCCACTTTAACGAAAGTTTGTCAATCCCCTGTGGGGCGTTAAGGCTCACTTTACCACTTGTTGCGTTCCTTGAGGGGAGTAGTTTCCAAAATAGTGTGCCATGTGTTTTTTTTTTTTTTTTTTACTGTTCTGGTATCATGGAGGCTTCCTAAATGCAACACGCCCCCCAAAAACCATTTCAGCTAAATTCGCTCTCCAAAATCCCATTGTCACTCCTTCCCTTCTGAGCCCTTTAGTGCACCCACAGAGCACTTTACATCCACATATGAGGTATTTCCTTACTCGAGAGAAAATGAATTAAAAGTTTTGGGTGCCTTTTTACCTTTTACCCCTTGTACAAAATTTAAGAAATGGGGCTACAATAACATGTTAGTGTAAAAAATTGAGATTTTGAAATAGGCACGTGAAGAAGAAATGTCGCACTCACGCTGCAGGAAAACAGAAAACTGCTTTATTCAGGAACTAGCACGGCAGCAAACATCATGCAGGTATCGTTCCAATACACTCTAGGGTCAGGAAAGTGGGATCACAGGTGTGGGGAGTGTGCAGCAGGGCAATGAATCATTTCACATCATATGTGATGCTTCATCTGGCCTCCCATTTTGCTGCTATTCCTGTGAAACACCTAAAGGGTAAAAAAAAACTTTTTGAATGTCATTTTGAATACTTTGAGGGTTGTAGTTTTCATAATGGGGTCCATTATATGGGATTTCCAACATAAAGACCTTCATATTCACTTAAAAACTGAACTGGTCCCTGAAAAATTCTGATTTTGAAATTTTTGTGGAAAATTGCTGCTATACTTTGAAGCCCTCTGATGTCTTCAAAAAGTAAAAACATGTCAACTTTATGATGTCAACATAAAGAAGACATATTGTATATGTGAATCAATTTGTAATTTATTTGACATGTCCCTTTTCCTTACAAGCAGAGTGCTTCAAAGGAAAAAAATGCAAAATTTTCACATTTTTCCTGAAATTTTTGAATTTTTCACCAAAAGATTTTGAAAGTATCGACGAAAATTTACCACTAACATAAAGTTGAATATGTCATAAAAAAAACAATCTCGAAATCAAATTTATAAGTAAAAGCATCGCAGAGTTATTAATGCATGTCAGATTTGAAAAAAATGCTCCCGTCCTTAGGGTCATAATGGGCTCCATCCCCAAGGGGTTAAGGATCACTGTCATTTAAATATAATGTAGGCAATAACACTATATGTATATTTGTAACATACATTGGTTAAAAAAAAAAAAGTGCACATTTTGGGTGAAAATATGCTGTCTTGGCCTGCCCACACTTCCTGTATTTTGTCCCAGCTGGAACACATAGATATACACATTTACCCAATGTACAAGGTGGGCCCTTTATATGGATACACCTTAATAAAATGGGAATGGTTGGTGATATTAACTTCCTGTGTGTGGAACATTAGTATATGTGAGGGGGGAAACTTTTCAAGATGGGTGGTTACCATTTTGAAGTTGGCCATTTTGAATCCAACTTTTGTTTTTTCAATAGGAAGAGGGTCATGTGACACATCAAACTTATTGGGAATTTCACAAGAAAAACAATGATGTGCTTGGTTTTAGCGTAACTTTATTCTTTCATGAGTTATTTACAAGTTTCTGACCACTTATAAAATGTGTTCAATGTGCTGTCCATTGTGTTGGATTGTCAATGCAACCCTCTTCTCCCACTCTTCACACACTGATAGCAACACCGCAGGAGAAATGCTAGCACAGGCTTCCAGTATCCGTAGTTTCAGGTGCTGCACATCTCGTATCTTCACAGCATAGACAATTGCCTTCAGACGACCACCAAGGATAAAAGTCTAATGGGGTCAGATCGGGAGACCTTGGGGGCCATTCAACAGGCCCACGACGACCAATGCACTTTCCAGGAAACTGTTCATCTAGGAATGCTCAGACCTGACACCCATAATGTGGTGGTGCACCATCTTGCTGGAAAAACCCAGGGAACGTGCCAGCTTCAGTGCATAAAGAGGGAAACACATCATCATGTAGCAATTTTGCATATCCAGTGGCCTTGAGGTTTCCATTGATGAAGAATGGCCCAACTATCTTTGTACCCCATATACCACACCATACCATCAATTTTTGTGTTCCAACAGTCTTGGAGGGATCTATCCAATGTGGGTTAGTGTCAGACCAATAGTGGTGGTTTTGTTTGTTAACTTCACCATTCACATAAAAGTTTGCCTCATCACTGAACAAAATCTTCTGTGTAAACTGAGGGTCCTGTTCCAATTTTTGTTTTGCCCATTCTGCAGCACCTGAAACTACGGATACTGGAAACCTATGCTAGCATTTCTCCTGCGGTGGTGCTATCAGTGTGTGAAGAGTGGGAGAAGAGGGTTGCATTGACAATTCAACACAATGGGCAGCACATCCAACACATTTTATAAGTGGTCAGAAACTTGTAAATAACTCATGAAAGAATAAAGTTACGTTAAAACCAAGCACATCACTGTTTTTCTTGTGAGATTCCCAAGTTTGATGTGTCACATGACCCTCTTCCTATTGTAAAAACAAAAGTTGGATTCAAAATGGCCGACTTCAAAATGGCCACCATGGTCACCACCCATCTTGAAGTTCCCCCCCCCCTCACATATACTAATGTGCCACAAACAGGAAGTTAATATCACCAACCATTCCCATTTTATTAAGGTGTATCCATATAAATGGCCCACCCCGTATATTGCAAATATACATATTATTTACAGTCTATAAAGTTTTTGCAAATGACAGTGTCCATTTTAATCTCCATAAGTGATCACTTTTGTACTGTTAGGACCTGCATATAACAAGTCATTTGCTTTATTTATCTTGTGATGTATCAGATCTTGTACTCCAAGTGGCAATTGCTTAGAAGGCAGCATAGATTTTGCTGGAGTACAGCAGCACTGCATTGGTAGAGACCATGATTTAGTGGATTTCCATTAAAGGGAATCGGTCACCATGTTTGTGCTGCCCTATCTAAGGGCAACATGAAGAAGTGACAGACATTTTGAATTCTAGTGGTATGTCACTTGTCAGTACACTGCAGTCTTCATAAAATCCCAGTTAACCCCTTAAGGACCCGGGCTATTTACGTTTTTGCCTCCTTACATTTAAAAAATCATAACTCTTTCAATTTTGCACCTAAAAATCCATAAAGGTGGCTTATTTTTTGCACCACCAATTCTACTTTGTAATGACAGTCATTTTACCCAAAAAACGAAAAAAAAAAAAATAAATCATTGTGAGACAAAATTGAAAAAAAAAACGCCATTTTGTAACTTTTGGGGGCTTCCGTTTCTACGCAGTACATTTTTCGGTCAAAATGACACCTTCTCTTTATTCTGTACGCATATGATTAAAATGATACCCTACTTATATAGGTTGGATTTTGTCGTACTTCTGGAAAAAATCATAACTACATGCAGGAAAATTTATACGTTTAAAATTGTCATCTTCTGACCCCTATAACTTATTTATTCTTCCCCGTAGGGGGCGGTATGAGGGCTCATTTTTTGCATGGCCCCACGTTTCAGAACAGGAGCGGACTTATGACGTACTGGTATGTCATGGGTCCTTAAGAGGTTAATCAGAAGCAGTACTGGAGTCCCTTCAAATCATTTCTCTTGAAATTAACGGGACTCTGCTGCTCCAGAATCTTCGGTGGAATTCCAATACGAAATTCCGCCTGAAAATTACGGACGTGTGATCATGGCCTTAGCCTTCAGGTCATGAATATGACGACTCCTGGCTATCAGCATTTGGCTTCTATTAACAGAAAACTGATCCTTAGTCAGAATCTAGTCCGTGACAAAAGATGGGGGGGGGGGGGGGGGGAGTCTAATTAGCTGAGTGCAGGGCACCAACTGGAGGCTCCACAGTGTGCCCATACCGCACCTACTGGAGGCTCCACAGTGTGCCCATACTGCACCTACTGGAGGCTCCACAGTAGAGCTGGGCGGTATGAGCAAAAACGTGTATCACGGTATTTTTGTAAGTGATGGCGGTTCCACGGTACTCCCCCTGCCCCCATGTGTCCTGGGTGCCGCTTTGCTTCTCTTCCAGCCCCTCCCCCCAATGAATTATGTCACTGCAAGCGCTCCTCTACTCATCCTCCCATGAGTTGCAGGCCGCCGGCGCAAGAAATCTGTACTGTACTACAAATAACGTTTCCCAGGCCCTGGTACCGTCTTCACTGTCCTGCGCTGCGGTCCTCTTGCTGTTTCCTTGGGACGGGGAAAGTCACAGAGCCGCCAGCCTATCATCGGCCGGGGCGGGTTATCACTGCGGCCGCTGATAGGCTGAGCGCACTGTCATGTATGAAGCCAGCCTGTTCCTTACATGACAGTGTGCTCAGGCTATCAGCGGCAGAGGCGGGACATCGCTGCGGCAGGTGATAGGCTGACGGCTCTGTGACGTTCCCATCCCCAGGACCGCAGCGGAGGGACCATGAGGCCGGTAACGGGGAACGTCGGAAGGGGAGTTAAAAATTTTATTTTTGCAGCCCGGGCAACGTTATTTGTAGTACAGTACAGATTTCTAGTGCCGGCGGCCCGCAACTCATAGGAGGATGAGCAGGGGAGCGCTTGCGGGTGACATGATGTGGGGACAGCGCAGCTGATAATTCATTGGGGGGCGGAAGAAAAGCAGAACAGCGCTCGCGGGTCACATATGATTAGTTCCCCGATGTGGGGACAACGCACTGCGGCTGATAATTCACTCATTTGAGGGGCCCAACCGGTATTGCAGTATGGGCAAAATTCATATCGTGCAGGAATTTTTTTTCCGCTATGAACTGGTATACCGCCCAGCACTACTCAACAGTGTACCCATACTGCAGGCTCCACAGTGTGCCCACCCTGCAGTGCCCTGAACATAACTTCTGGTATCCCCTTTCCCCTGATACTGCATAAAAGTAAGTATGTGAATGTCTGTGACATCACGATACTACAGCCCCGTGATTGTGACTCATCAGACCCGGAGCTGCATGAAAGATTGCGGGATAGGGGATGAAAGATTGCTGTATAGGGGATAAGGCTGGGTTCACACTACGTTTTGTCCCATACGGGAGCGCATACGGCAGGAGGGAGCTAAAACCTCGCGCTCCCGTATGTGACCGTATGCGCTCCCGTATGCCATTCACTTCAATGAGCCGACCGGAGTGAAACGTTCGGTCCGGTCGGCTCATTTTTGCGCCGTATGCGCTTTTACAACCGGACCTAAAACCGTGGTCAACCACGGTTTTAGGTCCGGTTGTAAAAGCGCATACGGCGCAAAAATGAGCCGACCGGACCGAACGTTTCACTCCGGTCGGCTCATTGAAGTGAATGACATACGGGAGCGCATACGGTTACATACGGGAGCGAGAGCTTTTAGCTCCCTCCTGCCGTATGCGCTCCCGTATGGGACAAAACGTAGTGTGAACCCACCCTAAGATGTCTTAAGGCCGGAGTACTAACCCTTTAATGGTTTCCTTGCAGAAGACATTTTACACAAAAAATAAATAAAAAGCTCTTTTGCACAAATGCTTGATTTTACGTCTACTGACTAAGGTGCCAAATGTTCCTAGAATCTGCAGTATTTTAAGGACATAGACATAAACTTCTGATTCATAATACAGCATCTGGGAAGACACACATTAAAAAGAATGGGTCATTCAAGATGATGTATTTGTTATTAAAAAACCCACTCACCTGCTGTTCCAGCACCAATGTTTAAGTCATCCCCACCAGCCTTTGTTAAAAGGAAACCAGTCATCACTTTCATGTTGCTTGAAGCATGAGTCAACTGTGTGGTCCCCAGCAGCTTCTTCCTGCCCGCTGGCTTTGATAGATCCCTCTCTATACTCAAACAGGGAGAGATCTTTCAATCAAGGCTGGTGGGGAGAAGCCATGAGGTACTGGCTTGGTCACTCGTGAATAAGGCAGCATGAAAGTGATGACATTCCCTTTATTAACCCCTTAAGGACCAATGCAAATAAACCTGTACGCCCCTGAAAGACCAGGCCTGTTTTTTCAAATTGGGGATGTCTGTCTTTATTAGAGAATAACTCTGATAACGTTTTGCCAATCACGATAATTCTGACATTTTTTTTTTGTCACAAGTTGTCCTTCATGTACATAGTAAAAGTAAGCCGATATCATTTGTAGTTTTTGTTTACAATGCAAAAAATCATGAAATTTTTACAAAAAATTACGATTTTTTGCTATTTTAACACTAATTGGTTGCATATATTTATACATACTGACCAAATAGTTTATGAAACTTATACTTTCAGATGTCTACTTTATTTTGACGTCATTTTTTAGTTTTTAATTAACATTTTAAATTAGTTAGAAGCCTAATAATTTAACTTGAAATTTTGAAAATTTGAAAAGTACATCTTTTTTTATGTGCTATGCAAGGTTTGCAGAAATTTAAAGGTAGTAGAACATAGGAACACCCCCCCAAATGACCCCATTTTAAAAACTAGACCCCTCAAGGTATTCGCTAGGGGGTACAGTGAGTATTTTAACACCATAGTTTTTTGGCAGGAATTATTACAAAGTCAGTGTTAAAAATTCGAAAATTGCAATTTTTCACAAATGCATCATTTGGGGGGCATATTTTTTGTACATCACTTCTGATATTGAAAGAAATGCACCCTATATTTTATTTAGCTGCTTGTCCCATGTTCGGAAATACCCCCGCTTTGGCCATATATGGTTCCTTGGCCGCGTGGTAGGACTCAGAAGGAGAGGAGCGCCATTTGGCTTTCAGGGCAGAACAGTACCCCCACCCCCACAAGTGACCCCATTTATATACCGCACCCCTACAAGTTATTGGCTGGACCAGGGACCTCTCTGATTGGTCCTTGGTCGGCTGGCAGTATAACGCGTCTGTCTGTGACAGTTAAGGCTCCTGATGGATATATCCGCCATGTTGTGGGAATAAGCACCCGCTCATGGCGAATATATCCATCACTGCTGCGGCTGGGTAGCTCAGTGTGTCCGCTCATGACTGCAGGCGGGAAATCCGCCGCTATGAGTGGACGCACAAAGCTACCCAGCCGCAGCAGCGAGCTCATTACCATGACTGCTGCATAATGTGTAGGATCACGTGGCGGACATCCGCAGCATATTACATGCTGCGGATGTCCGCCAATGCGATCCTACACATTATGCTTTTTTTTTTTTATTAGATTCATTTAATAAATGTATTTTTAATATATATTTTTTTTTACACTTATTACATTTTTATTTATTTTTACACTTTTTAATGCTTTGGAATACTTAGTATTCCAAAGCATTGCAGTTATATGCTGCCTGCCAGTTTTCACTAGCAGGCAGCATATTAGGACGTGCCTCTCAGGCAATACCCAGGGCAGACCTGGGGGTCTTTGTAGGACCCCTGGCAGCCCAGGTATGCAGCAGCACCCCGCGATGCTCCGGGGTGCTGCAGGAGAGACAGAGGGAGCCCCCTCCCTCTGTCAGAACTCCTTACAGCGCGCGGTCACTTCTGACCGCGGCTGTAAGGGTTAAACTGCCGGGAGTGAAGTGAACTTCACTCCCGGCAGTGCGGCAGGCCCCGGCCAGCCGCGTATTACACGCAGCACCCCGCGATCGCGATGCGGGGTGCTGCAGAGGAGACAGAGGGAGCTCCCTCCCTCTGTCATAACACTTACAGCCCGCGGTCACTTCCGACTGCGGCTGTAAGGGTTAAAACTGCCGGGACCGAAGTTTACTTCGGTCCTGGCAGTGCAGCAGGGTCCCGGCTGTGTGATACAGCCGAGTCCCTGCCGCGATCTCGTGGGTGCACTGGGCAGCACCCACGAGAAGAATGGACGAGTATAGACGTCCAGGTGCGGGAATGCCCACCAACCTGGACGTCTATACTCGTCCATGGTCGTTATCGGGTTAAGCTAAATTTTCCAAGAGCCAGATAGGCATGTAAGCAACCTCTGCAGCCAATCACAAAGATCACTGGGGACCACCAGTGGTCTGCATTGGACTTAAGAGGCATGTCAATTTTAACTTTTATTTATCTTTTATTTTAAAGTATTTTCAGCAGCTACATTTGCTAGAGAAGCTGTCCGCATGTTTAAAAAATGTAAGTTACATTATCACAGTTACAAGAACACAAATTCAACCATGTTGGTGTCAATTTATAGGATTTCTGCAGGGTTAGAAAAACATGGCTGCATTTGTCCAGAAACAGTGTCACCCTGTGCAACGGTTTGGTCTGGTATTACAACTCAATCTTTCAAGTGGAGTAAAGCTCCAATACCAGATACAACTGCGGACATACGTTGCACTGTTTGCAGATAAAAGTAGCTAATCCTATACAACTCTCTCAAGGATTTCAATAATTTATATAAAGTACATTGAAAAAAAGTCAACAGACAATATGAAGAGCAAAAAAAAAACTGTGCAAGTGAAATCAAATCATTATTAGTCTCTGGTTGGTCAGAGGGGGTCAAGGCAAAGTGTTAAATATTCTCATCATTTGGCAAGACATATAACCATAGTCCCTGATCATCTATGCAGCACAACGTAGATGCAGTACAGAGGTTAGGAGCCAGGACACATCAGCTCATTACAATTTACTGTTCTTTCTGAACTGAGAAACCAAGTTGAGAACTTGCTCGGAGGCCTCGATATGCTTCACCCGGAGGTATCTAGCACTATTGACTGATGTCTCCTCCAGGAAGTAGCGATAATTTACCATCATGCCACAGGAGGCTGCAGCTCCTCTTGGACTTGTATCGGCCATCCAGTTCAGTCGCCACATGACAGCCCCATTTTGTAAATGGAAGTTTGCTACAGGGTTTAAGGCACAACCGCGATGCTTCTCTCCGTACAAGTACCAAGCACAAAGCCTCATCAACGGGGCCTCAAGAACTTTTACAAGTCTTTCAGATTTCATCCATTCGTTGCTGGTGAAGAGACGCTTCAGGGTCTCAACAGCTGGTGCACCTGTAATGTCCGATATCTCTTTACACTCTGATTCCAAAAAGAGCTCAGTCCTTCCCAGTTCTTTTGTTTGCGAGTTAAAAGCACCGAGTAGCCATTTGGTAAATCCAGGGATAGGGGACAAACTGGAGAACTCTGAGAGCTCAGAAAACTCTCCCTGCACAACATAAAACAAAGTAAAAATTACATGATGTCTGTATGCAGAGGTAACACCAATGTGCAAATATCCTGATCTACTATGTCTTAGAAAACTACAGAAATGTCCAAGAAAAAACTTCTATTGACTATTCACTAACAGAGTATTTAAAAAAACTTTTTCGAAATAAAACAATTCATTAAAGCAAAAACAAAAAAAAGATTCAAAAAGCATATCATAAATATTTATTGTATTTTTTAGAAATAGTTGTCTGTTACAAAACCAGGCATCATATGCCCTATTTGAGAATTCTACTTTAATAAAGGGGCCACCTGTTTAGATCCCCTAAAAAGAGTCTTCCAGTCCATCCAGCACATTCAAGCACTAAATGGACACTCCATTGATTTTAATGTGAATGGTGTAATGCTTTGTATCTCCTGTGGTGGCACTGCAGTAGAACTGAATATCAGCTAAAAAATGTTGGGAATTATTGGGATTATTGACTGTGTGATCAGTTTATCACTGAATGACCTTTAAAGGGACCAGCTTAAATGGACTGTCCAAAGTGGAGAACTTCACTGAACATTAATGTCAGTTTTGCTCTAAACTACATACATGGTAACAGATCATTAGATGGGCTGTCAGCAACAACAGTGAGAATTGGGGAAATGTCCCAGATTAACATGTCAAACAAATAACAAAGAAGATGAGATAACACAACTGCTCTTGAAGTAATACTAAGACTGTGCATACATTTAGCATTTTTGTTGTTTACAAAATAATGTAGGGTCCTGATCCATTTCTAAGAGACATTCCGTGCATGTGCCCAGCCTTCAATCAATGACCTAACTTGTTTTCATTACATCCCTAATATCTGTTCATTAGACCCATCATTCATCACACTCAGGGCACAGATTAATAGGTGTGGCACAATGCACTTAACTGTTTATTTCTGTCTTACAGTTGCCTTGGATACCATTTACCTTTTAAAGATTTCCACCCAGTTCACAAAAAAGTATTCAATTAAATAAACTTTTGCAAAACAGTTGCCGACCTTTGCAATCTGGAAATTAGACATTTTCAACCGGTGGAATTATCACTACTAGGAATTTATTTAGAAAAGTTCAGTCAAACCAGCAATGCTGAACTCCGCACAAAAAAAATCAGAGAATATAAACCTGGGCTTGAAAAATCCTGGGGGTCAGGTCACCACGGTAACTAACAATTTTATGATGGCACCCAGGATTCTGTCAGTCCTTTTCAATGAGTGTCTACCCTTATCTTCTTCCTCCTACGTTCCTGCGCTAAACCGCTATTCTGCCTGTGGTTGGCGCTCTGGTGTTCCAGAAGCAGAGGACATCAGGTGACCACAAAGGCCAATCAAGGATCTCGTTGGCAACGCCCCTTCCTTTGGGAGTACAGATCCTCAAAGTGACACTGATGCGCCAACTGAAGACATCAGCTGCTGTACACAGGAGAGCCGACTAAAGACATCCGAACACCATGGGAAGATGAGAAGAAAATAAAGACTGACACATGGAGCACATGGAGATGAGGCACTAATGACAGTGATATAGGAGGAGATCATATGACATCACATAGCCTTCCATTGCTTAGTGACCTCACGATGTGTGATATACGGCATACTGGCTCCTAAATATATATATATTTTTTGCTGTCTACAACAAAAGATATGTCAGAGGTGAGAGGTGTTCGTATGTGGTCAGTTTTCTTATGTACAGAACAGCAGATTACAGCTGCACTGTCTGTGATGGACACCTGAGCTCCACTCTGCGGTGATGCTCTTCCACATAAAAAAAAGCAGATTAATCTCCTTCAATAAGAAAAAAAATAATGGCAAACTGGGGCACTACCTGGTGACAGCTGTTTTGTGTGTCAGCACGCACTTCCTCTAGCAAAATTTTGCTGGCTAGAAAAAGTGCATGCTGATGTATGAAACAGCTGTTGCCAGGTGATACCCGTTTATTTGTCTGCAGCTCCTCACTGCATGTCTTTATCTGCAGATATTAATTAAAGCTCAAGAAGTCTTCCACGTATGTACATGTATATTATGTGCACATTTGTTTAATCAAGGGGTGTATGCAATCAGTTTTAAATGTCTGCACGGGCATCCTTAGGTCGCTCATACAGTTGAGCACTGTGGTAGGTGTGTGAGCCATGCTTTTATCTGTTAGCGCATCCTAATGTGATTACAATAAAAAGAGGTGTTTCGGGGAAGTTAAAAAAAAAACAAAAATGCCCCAAAGCAACCACAATACATGTTCTGTGTCCCCTGTAGTTATCCATGTGATTTTTCAAGCTCCTGTGGCCCCTGTTGTGCCCTGAATATTATTTTTCCTTGCTTGCAGCCCAGACTACAACACCTATCAGTCAGTGAGGGTATGTGTAATGGCGGCCAGCCAATGGCTTTTACTACCTGTGTGCATGCTGTGTTGTTGTAAACACAGTGAGCAGCACACACTGTACATATCTTTTCTTTCAAACTATCCATCCCCCAGCAATAAATCATGCTATGAGCTGAATGGCAGCAGTCAGTGATTAGATCTACAGCAGGCAAAGAGCAGCATTATGTGCAGAGTTGTGATTGAGAATCTTCACAGGAGACGCTGGGCTGTTTCTCTCCTGGCAAGATCCTCACACAGGGACAGAAAATATGTGGTGTTTGTCTTCCAGGAGGGTGGGGCTAGTCTCAGTGAGGGCTTTGCACAAAGGCAAGGTGGATCTGATAATGACGTCTTTCTCTCACTTTCTGCATGTAAGTGACACCTGAAAGAGGGAAACTGCTCTATATAGCTAAGGAATGATATTTAGACAGACAAATAGTTTGGTGAGAGAAAAAGGATGGGTTATGGGTTTAATTCCCCCAGAGTACTCCTTTAAAAGTGCCACTCATTTACTAGGACTTTAGCTTATATCTACCACTATATGGGGAGGGGTTTTTGGTCTGTTTTTTTATTTTTATGTAACAATATGGCAATATGTGCTCATGGTGTGGTGGAAACTTTTTTTTTTATAACCCAGCCCACCTCCCACAAATCATTGTTTCAGGAGGTTTTATCAGTACTGAAGTGTTATAAAAAGGAGCGGCTGATATTAGTCACATATAATGTAATCTCCCTGGTGGTAAGTCGTAGTGCCACATGGGGGATGGGAGTAGTAGTGCAGGTCCAGCTGGGTGTAGTAGTACACCTAGCAAAGTCTATGATATCATGGTAGCCTTGTGGGTCTTGGTGAAACCTGAATATTCTCCTGTGGTCTCTGCAACTTTTGTATTAGGCGCTTTGCACAAAAAAGGTAGTTAAAACAAGGTTTACATCTCCTATTTAGTAATTTAATAGCTCCACTGTATGCCGATTTAGAACCCTTAGGCTGTTATCAAACGCAACGGTATTGTGCCATGCTATTAAACAGCATGCAATGTACTGAGAATCACTGAAATTTTGTGATGCAGTTATGTTAAGTTAAGTTCTCACAAGTAAAACAAGTAAAAAAAACAAACAAACAACATGTTATAAATTTAAAAATCACAGCCAAAAGCCACACCACAAAACCTTGGCCAGTCATTGTAAATCACATAAACATTTGCCACACAATACGCTACGAACTTGTAAAGCTGGCCTCATAATAAAGTTGCTCCAAGTTAAAAAAAAAACTGCTGTTTTTGCTCCCCAGAAAGAAGCACCCATCTTGTCTTAGGTGGTGCAACTGAATTGTGGTGCAATACCACGCACAAGCCATTCACAACAGTGGTGCTGTTTCTAGTTGTCCCATTTTACTAATCCTATACAACCCCTATAATGCTCCATTCCCCCTCCCCTGCACCCTCCATGCTATTGTTTCTGCTATAGAAGTATAGAACCCATTACCGAACTATTATTAGTTTGTCTTGAACTTGAAGGAACACAAATCTGTTTTAAAGCTACAAAACAAATACAGACAGTACCCCAAGAAAACAATAAACTTTAAATGAAAGTCTAAAAATACAGGAGAAAATTGTGGAGATGAAATAGGCGGCTTTAAATAACAGCATTTACATTTTATACTTTGGTTTTACAGCTTGTTCTTAGAATTCATGAATATCTACACTTTATTTGAAGCCATTGCTTTATGGGAGGGGGTGTTATCGCTTCCATTATGGGATGGAATCTACACGCCGGGTACATTTTGACACTGCCTGTATCTACACAAGGGGGTACCAGTGACACAGCAGGGTAAAGCAGACTTTTATAGGAAGTTTAATAGTGAACCTTTTAGGAGATTTATGCTGCCCTATCTATCTGACAGCAGGACATGGTAAAGGGAGAGAAGTAACAAGCATAGTAAATCCAGACAGGACTCTTAGGAGAGACAGAGACCTGCTTAAAAGGTGTACTCCACTGGGCAGTGTTCCGGCTGCATTCGAACAATTAGTTCTGAATGCTGTGTGTGCGCTGCGGGGGTTGCCCACGCCTCCTCTTGCCGTCAGTTCATGCCCCCCCAAAGCAAGTCTATGGGAGGGGGCGTGACTCCAGTAGACTTGCATTGAGGGGGGGGGTGGCCTTACATCACGAGAGGGTGTGGCCAACCCCCACAGCAGAATTTCTGAACTATATGTTCAGAATGCTGGCCAGTAGAGTACTCCTTTAACCTGCCATTATCCTGTGTGAGTGGAGTAAGCAGGACTCTCTGTCCCACCTAGAAGTCCTGTCTGGATTTACTCTGAAATTCTGCTCCCAATCACAAACATGTATCACAGATTATTTTTAACACGCAGGAAAACAGCACCATTCTAGTCTATAGGAGGTGTCTGGTATGGCAGCTCCGACCTAGTCACTGGCACTAGTCTTTGTAGTAATGCCGTCAAACTGGAAGGGACATATAGGTCAGTTCATCTTGAATTTATCTAGCACAACTACAACAACATTGGTATAAGCTGAGCTGCAGGAGGCAAAGAAACGAGCATTCAACATCAGTGAGGAATTCGTCATTCAGGGTCTGAGGAAAGCTAGGTGATTGCCATTAAAGGGGTACTCCTGTGGAAAACTTTTTTTTAATTTTTAAATTACTTCTATTAAAAAATCTTAATCCTTCCAGTACTTTTTAGGGGCCGTATACTACAGAGGAAATGCTTATCTTTTTAGATTTCTCTGATGTCATGACCACAGTGCTCTCTGCTGACCTCTGCTGTCCATTTTAGGAACTGTCCAGAGCAGCATATGTTTGCTATGGGAATTTTCTCCTGCTCTGGACAGCAGAGGTCAGCAGAGAGCACTGTGGTCATGATATCAGAGAAATCTAAAAAGTAAAGCATTTCCTCTGTAGTATATAGCCCCTAAAAAGTACTGGAAGGATTTTTTAATAGAAGTAATTTACAAATCTGTTTAACTTTCTGGCACCAGTTGATTTAAAAAAAAAAAAAAAGTTTTCCACAGGAGTAACCCTTTAAACTCCAAAAATACATTACAGCAACAAGGCTGATCAATGACATTTATATACAGAAATATATGAAGCAGTTATGACAGTTCCCAACTCAAACATGCTTATTATTTAGATCTGACAACTCCAGTTCTATAGTCCTGTAATCTCCTCTTCTCCTACAGCTGAATCTAAGGGAAAATGCTGGCGCTGCTCAATAGAGAAGGTTTTACATTGCAGTAAAGTGTGAAGAGAGTTCATCCATGTTTCAAAAGAAACTAGCTTTCTTGTCTTGCTCTGCCCGCCTTAGGTTCAGCTGTGTCTGTTGCCCTGGTACTCCGCTCGAACAGAAAAGTGTGCCAACTCATTTATAAAGCCGGGCTGCTGAGCAGGTGCTGCCATTAAACGGAACGGCGAGAGCCTCGTTCTACATTACAGGACACATAAATGTTTGCATTAAACCACATGAGATGTAAATGTTTACTTGATGGTGGCGCTGAGAGGCACATCTGTGGTTGGTCCATTCTGTAGGCGATTCCACTCAATCTAAGTGAGAACACAAGTGCCCTTTAAGTTTAAGCCGGAAAAAATATAAGAATTAACATTCTGCGAAAATACAGCCACAAGATATACTGTATAGCTGAAAGTAAACAAAACAGAATCTAGAGCTCAGGAGGAGAATATCTGAATGATTATCCCTGATCAAAGGGGTAAGCTATATTCCTACACATAGCATCAATCCTGATGATTTTCTGCTGCGACGGTCACACTGCAGAATATCCACAGTAGAAAATTCTGTAGCGAAATTTGAGATTCAGGACCCACCAAAAAAATGAACATGTAAATTCTTTTAGAGGAAATCCGACTGGACTGCATTGCAGTCTATGGAGATGGCACATGTCCGTGCAGCCCTACCGGTGACGGATTTCAGCGGAGCCTGCTGCAAACAGAATCTCTCTCTGTCCAGGTGAAAATTCAGTGTGGATGGGCCCTTAGAGTAGCAGAAAAGTAAATTCAATTTTACATGTGCAGAAAGAAAAAGAAAAAAAAGAAATTGGAGTTGAAGTCGACCTGTGGTTCTCTACTCAATACAATATATCCGCAATATATCAATTTTGATGTTGCATATTTATTAAATCAAATTCCACAGTGAGCAGCAGATTAGGTTGACTACATTATGGTCTACTGCGGATTATCTTCTGCAAAGAACCCCAATGTACCTTCACTTGTGCATATTTAGCTGCAGATTTTCCGCAGTGGATTTTGCTACCCATTGAAGTCAATGGGTATCAAAATCAGCTGCAGAAAATCTGCAGCAAAATATCCCCGTGTGAACGTACCCTTCAGGCCCATCCATTCTGTTGAATCTTCACCTAGAAATATTCCAGGCAGAGATTCTGTCTGCAACAGGCATTGCCAAAATCCATCGGTAGTAGTACCACACAGACATGGTAGTCTCCATAGTCTGCAAAGCAATCCAAGCAGAATTTTACCAAAAGAATGAACGTGTTTATTCTTTTGGCAGTCCTGAATCTTGAATTTCTGCTAAGGAATTTTCTGCCACAGAAACTCAGCAGTGTGAATGGTGCAGTAGAATCCCACTGAAAACAATGGGACTCTGCTGCAAGACTAAATCCACGGCTGAATTTTTCAGGTGAATTTAGCAGTGTGGATGGTCCCTAAGGCTACATTCACACCGCAAGCAGATTTGCTGCAGACCCATTGTCAATGGGTAGCAACATATTCTGCTGTGGATTGCGTTCATCTAGACTTAGGGGAATTTACAAAGATCAACTTTGCACATGCTAGTCTTAATAAATCTGGCTAAGCTATAGCTAGCAGAATTTTTCTTACAGGGTTTTTCCAAACTCAAAGTCATCCCTATTTGCAGGATAGAGAATAACGATCTAATCATGGAGGGTTTGACTACTACCTCCCCCTACCCCTCACCCTCTCCCTCCCCCAGCGTTAAACAGAGGGACAGGAGATCAGTAGAATTCTAAACGCAGTTCTGGATGAGGTGACTGAAGTGAAGGATTCAAACAAGTGATAAAATTTGCAACATTACACCCTACTATATGTATTATGTATATATGAACTGTAAAATGCAGCCAAGTAGATCATCTCAATAGGAAACCATTGTAGATGTTTGTCCCTTTTGCTTTGATAAGCTTCCCCATCACATTTTCAGCATAAAGACATTCGCACTCCCTGAAAACCAGTGCAGCTGGAGATAATGAAGAGGATGCATTCAGCTGCTCCTAAAGCCAACTACTGTGTTACATGTTTGATATATGTCTCAGTTCTACAGTTCATCCTTGGCAGGCGTTTGTAGAGGGAAAGACACGCTAGGGTAAGCGCGGTTCTATGGCCAACAAAACACAACTGTTGACGAGGCTTCCGGTGGATACTAGAAATATATAGCCAGATGTCGAAAAACCAAGCACCATTAAAAGCAGTTCC